>NC_016482.1:739774-792236 GCF_000227115.2 Naumovozyma dairenensis CBS 421
AAATAAGTAAATAAAATAGTATATATAAATAATAATAATATAAATAAAAACAAGGAGGAAAGAGAAAATACGATACTTCGAGTCAGGGGGTCGTATTTATATTCTTGTCAATAGCGGAATAGTTAATACGAGATCACAGTTTATCATTGGCATAAGAATTGATTGACTAGTTTGGTATTCATCAATCGTGTCGCGTCGTGCTGTTATTCACTCGCGTTCCTTCCATATTTGGTAACCAGTTCGTGTCTGTTATAGAAAACGTTGTACCAAGGTGGATGTCTAGACCTTTACCATAGAATATTAATAGTACCTTTATCTTGAACATTGTTCGAGCACGAGAAAATAAAATATATAAGAGATATATAGATATATGTATACGTTATGTATAGTACTATTTGGCAAATGCTAAAAGAGGACGACTGGTTATACCTTGAAAAAGTGTTAGTAACATTGCTACACATATTTCTCCCAATTTAACTGATCCAAAGGACAGTTATGAATTATTTCCAACAAATAGTACCTTTATCTTGAATATTGTTCGAGCATATATAAAGAGAGCAACCCGAATTATACATTCGTTAGAATCCCTAAATTGTACTCTCTGATCTATTATCTATCCCATATTTTACAAAAAACAAAGATAAGCTTGCGTGGCGTAATGGCAACGCGTCTGACTTCTAATCAGAAGATTCTGGGCTCGACCCCCAGCGTGAGTGTTTTTTACTTCTCAAGATTTTTTGAAAGTTCAGTGTTTTGGTTAAAGATTTGGTAACATATTTAGGCTACACGTAAATCTATAGTTGAGCATTAATGAATTCCAAAACTATGAATTTCGAATATCTTCTAGATGTTCCTTTTTTATAATCGTAAACTCATATGCCAAGAATCGAGGTGATATAGTGCCATTGAATACTGGTTAACGCCATGGATGTTATATTAAACGATTTACTGGATGGATCCGTAGATAAATTAACTAATGATGAAAAAGAATATTGCTTAACAGCTCTGAGAGACATATTACAATCCGATAATAAATCATATGATACATATTTTTCTTCTAGGGCTTCGTCAGGAACCATTACTGAAGAAATTGCAGAAATCGATGCAGAAATATCTAATCTAGAAAGAAAAATGCGAGATTTACTTGTTAGTAATAAAAATGCTATCGTTAATGAAGTCTTAAGAAATGAGGACACTAAGCAGTTGGGTAGTATTCGGTCTGATTTGGAACAATTATGGGAACTAGATAATATTGTAACTAATACTAAGAAACTGAATTCAACAGGTGTGCAAGAGACTACATCTGACGATCTATCCATTGAAGAGCTTCTGGGACAAAGTCAATCCAAGAAGGAGGATAAAGATGATGAATTCCATACAGCTTTGAAAAAACTGAGGAATAGAATGTCAAAGGCACAAGAAAAAAATACTGTAACTGGGAATTTAGCATCCGTCTTGGACAATTTAACTAATATAACTGATTTAATGGAATTACCATATTTGGCACGTACATGTATAAGAACTGGACATTATCAAGAGGCAGTCATGCTATACACTCATACCAATTCATTAAGGGTTAAGTATCCAGATTCCACCATCATCGAAGAGATTTGTCAAAATGTTTTGAAGGAAATAAATACCACGATGTTGACGGGATTAGTCAAATTATTGTCCACAAGTTCTACTGTAAATTCCATGAAAAAGATTTTGAAATACCTTGCTGCCATACCGCCGTTTGATGTGAAAGAATCATCGGCATTCTTAAATGTTTTCCTTCCAGTTCGATACAAGTTCATACAGGGAGAAATATCGGCGTATTCTATTGGAACGGATGTGTCAAATGATTCACTAATGGAGATGATGGTGAAAAGGAAGATTGAAGTTTTAAGAGAGCATATTTACGTGTCATTAAACGTATTTTGTAAATCATTTTCATTCGCGACTGAGGAAATAAATTTCCCTTTAATTCCTCAATTATCAAATATCAAAGATAAAAATGGTAACACGCTGTCCACGTATAATAAACCAGTGGCGACGAACCCATTAATGTTACAATTTGTAAGACAATGCTTAAGTTTTCTATTAAAGGAACTCACAGCTGTGGATTTAAAGTATAAGCTAAGTGATTCGGTGTGTTTACAATTGGTCTACTGTTCTTTCCGATTGTTTGATTTGAATGCGAACTTTCATAAGTTATTCCTTAACCAAGTTTACGAATCTGGTTTGTTTAAAAAGGAACAACTAATTAATGCTATTAAGAAAAGATCAGAATTGGCATCTGTATATTCATATGGTTCATAGGTAATATAGAGGAATCGAATACGTAGATCGTATATATATATATATACAGAAGTGATTATAGATTCAGACACTTCAAGTCGTAGACTAAACTAACAAAGTGCCCTTGAAGATTGTGGAATCTTGTCCAGTCGACTAAGTTTCACTTCCCTCTATTCAAGGCCTTTTATAGGTGGTGTCAGTCTTCTCAAAGATAAATGTCGAAGAACACGGAGGTGAGCGCAACGCATTGTCTGTTAAGGGGATGAAAGAATTACAAACTATTGAATTTAAAAAATGGGAAACTGGAAAATATAAAGTAGTAACAGCCCCCTGTAACTTTATATAGTACAAACAGCTTGTATGACCACTGAACAATACAGCTATTGGTCGAAGCATATATTACAAAGAGAAACATAATCATATTACATAACCATTTTTCGAGATATTAAAAATAAACACAACAACTCTCGTTAACTAGACAAGAAATAACAAATATTAACGAATTCCATTTAGTATACAACAGGGAACCGGGATGGTCGGAAACAATACTCAAGAAAAGCTCAATGATGAGCATGTCTCACCCACACCAAAATTATCTCCAACCGAAAGGAACTTACGTCAAAAGAGAGAAGACGCAAACAAGAAGAGTAGTGAAACTCCAGAAAAAAGGCAGTCAGCACACTCGAAAACTGATATAACCACTGAAGACGCTCCACATATCCCACCAAAGAAAGATATCTTAGTTGCCTCAGCTGTGAATAGTGCAAAAAAATTGCCCAATCCTAATCCGGAAGGTACAGTTGGTTCAATCCCTCTGGAGAAAGTTCACCCTAAAGATTTAAGGAAAGTACCATCAAGGAAACCAAACAAATTCGATACTTCAATTACCAGCCCCGGTATATTAGACGATTTGAATCCTAGAGAAAAGGCTGAGTTGGAAGAAAAGATAAATGGCGAAGATGCTGCAGGTTTATTCCCATGGAGACTTATCGGAGCGTTTTTCCCATCCGGTAAGGGTTCTCCAAAGACAATGGATGTTAAGATTGTTAAAGCTTATATCTTGGAGAATTTCTATAATGATTGGTATAATAACTGCGCAATTATTGTTGGTACTTGTTTTACTTCATGGTTGTTCGCATATTGGGGGTTCTCATGGTGGTCTCTGGGTTTCATCTTTTTAGGAACTGCATCTGTTTATAATGCTGAATTCCGTAGGTTTAATAGAAATATTAGAGATGATCTGAAAAGAACTACTGTGCAAGAAACTATTTCTGGTAAAGTAGAAACTACATTATGGCTGAATTCGTTTTTATCCAAGTTTTGGGTCATTTATATGCCTGTTCTATCTTCACAAGTTAAAGAAGCTGTCAATCCAATTTTGGCAAGTGTGGTCCCTGGTTATGGGATCGATGCTTTGTCCTTAGAAGAATTTACACTGGGTTCAAAGGCACCTGCAATTAGAGGTATCAAATCATATACAAAGACTGGTAAGAATTCTTTGGAAATGGATTGGTCATTTGCTTTTACTCCAAATGATGAATCTGATATGACACAAATTGAAGTTGAAGAGAAGGTTAATCCTAAGATCGCCCTTGGTGTTACCTTAGGTAAAAGCATTGTTTCTAAAACCCTGTCGGTTTTAGTTGAGGATATTAACGTGGCCGGTAAAATGCGTGTTCGTTTAGAGTTCGGTAAAATCTTCCCAAATATTAAAATAGTATCTATTCAATTATTAGAACCTCCATTAATGGATTTCGTTTTAAAACCATTAGGTGGTGATACTTTAGGTATTGATGTGATGTCATTCCTACCAGGTTTGAAAAGTTTCGTTAAGAGTATGGTTAATTCCAATGTTGGACCAATGTTATATGCACCAAATCATATGGATATTAATGTCGAAGAAATCATGGCTGCTCAATCTAATGACGCCATTGGTGTCTTGGCAGTCACATTGAAATCTGCTGAAGGTTTGAAAGGATCCGATTTCATCACTAATACTGTTGATCCATATATAGTCCTAAAGACTGAAAAGACCCCAAATAATGAAATTAAAGATATCCGTTCATCAATTAAATCAGATATTAAGGATCCACGTTGGAATGAAACTAAATATCTATTGTTACCAACTTTAAATCAAAAGTTGACATTTTCTTGTTTCGATTTCAATGATGTTAGAAAAGATACTTTAATTGGTGATATTGAAATCGATTTAGGGTCTCTTCTTTCAGAACCAAATCAAGAAAACCAAACCGCAGAATTTATGGTCGGTGATAAACCAAAGGGTTTGCTACATTATTCTTTACGTTGGGTTCCTGTTATAGAACCAAAATCAGAAGAAAAGAAACCTGATAACCAAGCTGAAGAAATTAGTGACGCTGATGAGGGTGAGGAAGCTGGTGATTCTGATGTTGGTATTATGAAGTTCAATTTACAAAAGGTCAAATATTTAGATACTTCTACATCAGTAACTGGTAACTTAAGTCCTTCTGCAAAATTATATATTGATGGTCAATTGAAAAAATCATATAGAGCATTGAGAAGAATCAATGAACCATCTTGGAATGAAGAAACTGAAATATTAATTGGGTCCAAGTCTACCTCTAAGATTACGATAAAAATCTTTGATGAACGTATTGGAGGAAGTGAGGTTCTTTGTGAATATTCATCTAATGTGGAAGATCTGTTGGATACCTTTGGATTAGGTCAAGAGTCTGTCAAAGGTTCTCCACAGGGTGAAATTTATTTTACTTCCCTATGGAAACCCTTGGCTACAAGTGAAAAATTTGTTAGTACAACAGCAACAACGGGACCAATAGGTTGTATCAAAATTGATGTCGTAAAGGCGAAAGTGACATCTAATTTGTCAGGGTTGGGTGATATTGACCCATATTTCTCTGTTCAATTAAATAGGCATACAAAATACAAGTCTAAATACTATTCGAATTGTGTTGAGCCTGTGTTCCATGAAGCTGCGTATATTCCTGTTACTTCTGAAAACCAACATATTACAGTTTCTTTGATCGATTACCAATCGGTAGGTTCTGATAGGCCAATCGGATCAGTACAACTACCAGTATCGAGTTATGTTAAAAAGAATAAAGAAACAGGTGAGTATGAAGATAACTCCAAAACAGCTGCCCCAACAATTTTCAGTTTAAAAAATAAGAAGAATGACCAGACGGACGACACTATGAGTATGGCTGTATCATTTATCCCAACAATGTCTGTTTATTCTCCAGATGAAATTAAGGATGTGGAAAAACTCGAAGCTGATCTCAAGAGAAAGAGAGAAGATTTTGAAGCTGAGCAAGCAGAACTTAAGTTAAAGATGGAACAAGAACCGGATAAATGGGAAGAGGTTACAGTCAAAGATCCATTTGAAGACGACGTCAAAAAGCTACATAGAAAGAATAAATTGACTTTGGAACAAATCATTGCTCGTAATTCTGGTATTCTTTCATTGGATATTTTAGGAGGTCGTCTCGCAAAAGAGTCTGTTTTTCTCGAAGTATTGGCTGATGACGTATCATATCCAATGTTTGTTCTAAGAGGTAAAGGTAATAAAGTCAATCCGGAGAGGGATAGTTTATTTATTCGTGATTTGAAACACAGTAAACTACATTTCAGATTATCGAGGAAGAATGTTGCTAAAGATCCTGATGATGTTATAAGCACCGACTCTTTTGGTACTCTTGATTTATTAAACTCTAGTTATGGTAATCCAAAAGAAATTACTTTTAGCGGTTCTTCGTTGAAATTCAAAATGTTTTTCGAACCTTCCCAATGTGAACTTTCTTCATCTGAATCAATTGAAAATACGGGCTACCTGAAATTAAAATTCATATCAGCAGACAACTTAATGTCAGCAGACAGAAATGGTAAATCTGATCCGTTCGTAGTAGCATATGTCGATCGTAAAAAAGAATATAAAACCCAAATTATCAAGAAGACCCTTTCTCCAGTTTGGAATGAAACTGCAAAGATTCCAATTCCAGCTAGAGATAGAAACCAATTAATACTTAACGTTTTTGATTGGGATCGTGCTGGTGATAATGATGATTTAGGCGCAGTGAAGATAGATCTAACTGAACTTGAACCTGAAAAGACATATGATTGGAACTTACAATTGTCCACACAGGGTACCATAAAATTACAAGGTAAATTTTTGCCAGAGTATATTAGACCAACCGTTGAAATTTCGCAAGGTAAACTTTCAGATAAACCTATGAAGGCAATTGGTACAGTTGGTGGCACAGGATTAGGGGCTGCAAAGCAAGTATCTGGTGCCGCAATGGGTATTGCTGGTGCCGGTTTAGGAGTTGCTACAGGTGGTCTCCAAAAGGGTGGTCGTTTATTTGGTATCGGTAGTGATAAGAACAAGAAATCGAGAAAATCAACTGAATCATCTCCTCGTATAAGAAACTCTTTAGAATATGATACATCCGTACCAAATAACAGCTATACACCAAGGCCTTCTGTTGAGCCAGCTTCTTCTAATGCTGAAGAACGTGCCTCTACTAAGTCTAATAATTTATCCAGAAATACTTCTTCTAATATGTCTAATGTGGGAGGAAAAAAATCGAGGGCAAGTAGTTTTGCTCGTACTTTAGCTCCAAATGGTACTTATAATGGAAATGTCAATATCCTCTCAAGTGAAAAGTTAGGAAAGAATATCCAGATAATTATATCATTGACACAAGCTGGTAGAATGAAACATTTATATAAGACAAGGGTCCAAAAAGCCAACGATAACGGAACAAATGTTTTTAATGAGGCATGTGCTTTCAAGGCATCCCCAGAAGCAACTTTAGTAATTGGAGCTGTCGCTCACCATAAATTATCGAAAGATAAAAGTTTAGGAATTGCTCAAGTTAATCTAGGAGATCCTCAAATTCAAAAAGATGAAAATCTTGCGTTGAAATTAAATGATGGTCATGTCATCATAAAGCTTGATTATGCTAAGGAAGCTTTGGAAAATATTCCAGATGTTCCTCAAATTCCTGAACAGTATCAACAATAAGCAGTCGTGTCGAGACTTTTCGTTTAGAGTATATAAGCGTCAATTATTATTTTATACATATATATTAAAAACATTCAATATTTCTAAGTTATGGGTAAAACAATTTTCTTGCGTAGATTTTCTGATAATTTGATAAATTATACTTGCTTATTCTACCTGATTATTCATGTTGCCATTGAAAAAGAAAGCATTGGGTATGAAAGATCTAAACCAGTAATATTGTTAAAAAGAATTGATTGTTGCGAGTGAAATAATTTAAGTACTCTTAGAAAGTTATTTTAGTAGTCATATTCCCATTCAAGGTTTGGGGAGAAGTCTAGCAACTTTTTTATTCTGAACATTCTAGTTACAGCTTTCAGGAAAGTTTCGGAGCTTAATTTATAAAACAAAAAGATGACGGTACACCCACACATTTCTTAGATTATGGGTGTTTTTCTATTTTCTATTTTCTATTGTTTTAATTTCCAAAGACTTGCTAACACGGGCCCTGAGAATTACCTTTCCGTAGACGGAAATAACAGTACGGTAGTGGAACCCCAGGCGAGATCCCACTCTGCAGAGCCAGTGTATCTGGTGGAAACGTCAATTATTATAATGTTAAAAGAACGACTGCTAAAACATGCGATAATAACTCAAATGGAAGATTAGCGAAACAACAAAGCATTGCTATATAACAAAATGAGTGCCCAAAAAGTATGTTCCAATACAGCTAAGAACTAGGAGAGTTTGAAAATGAAGAGTATTAGGAGATGTCAATGAATAAAAGTTAGATCACAGTAAAGAACTCAACCATGACTCAAATGAATGTAATTTTCGAGTATAGAACGATATTACAAGAGATATTGAAAAAGTAAAAAAGGGTGAACTTCCAGAGTGACTCTATTAAAAATATGCAGAACCGACAAAATTGAAGTTAAAGCAGAAAGGGTATGAAGACTATCTAAATGCAAATGTTATGAGAATTTTCTAATTGTGGATAAATTAAGCTAGGGAATACGAGACACGGAATAAGGAAGATGTTACGCGACCTCAAATATAATATTTTCATTTTCTATATATGTCTCCTCGATATGTGAAGAAACGAGTTTTTACTAACATGAATATGAAATTAAATCATTTCAAAATAAGCTATATAGGCTCCAAAGTGGTATCCATCTGAAGACGTTGCTACTGCCAAGAAGACCAGAAAGGCTTCTCGTCCACAAAAGTTACGTGCTTCTCTTGTCCCAGGTACAGTTTTGATTTTATTAGCAGGTCGTTTCAGAGGTAAGAGAGTTGTCTACTTGAAGCACTTGGAAGACAACACTTTGTTAGTCTCTGGTCCATTCAAAGTCAATGGTGTTCCATTAAGAAGAGTTAACGCTCGTTACGTCATTGCTACCTCTACCAACGTTTCTGTTGAAGGTGTCAATGTCGAAAAATTCAACGTTGAATACTTTACTAAGGAAAAGTTATCCAAGAAGGAAAAGAAGGAAGCTAACTTATTCCCAGAACAACAAAATAGAGAAGTTTCCGCTACCCGTGTCGAAGACCAAAAGTCTGTGGACAAAGCTTTGTTGGCTGAAATCAAGAAGACACCATTATTAAAGCAATATTTGGCCTCTTCTTTCTCTTTGAAGAACGGTGACAAGCCACATTTGTTGAAATTTTAAATTATTTGGAGATCTAGATTAAATATACTTTATTTACTTAATAATTAAAAACTTTTGAATATTAAAAAAAAAGTAGTTAGCTCGGTTTCTAAGATTATATAGAATCTGCCCTCGGTCGACTATTATACTTGTTTGTACGTAAAAATCCATTTTTGCTAATTCGCTCTTTTACTTTCTGAAGATCAATCGAGAGGTACACACTTCTCTTTACGGCTTTGGCAATTCGTAATCAGCAACTTGAAGCTTCATCTAGAAAAGAACCGAGGTATAGAAAGGATAGATGACAATTACCACAAAATAATTGTCTTCGAAAGGCTCTTAAGTGCCTAACAATCTGTTCCTCATGGTATTTTCTTCCACCCATCTTGTGAACGGTTACATACCAGTTACATTATTAATATAGCCCGTTTCAAAAAGTTTTAAAAAATGAGGGGTGCGGCTGTAGAATTTTACATTCTACAGTTTTCGGAGTTTTTCCAATGGCGTTTTGGTTTTGTGGATCGTCTTTAGCCGCCGAGCAATAAAAAGAACACAAAAGCTTATAAAAGGCTGGTAGATCCCATGATTTCTTGAATGCAACCCTTTTTTCCTTCGCTTTTAACTTGCCAGTTCCATTCCTTGTTTGTTCTCCTGATCTGTTCTTAACAGAGAGTCAAAGAGGATATTCTAATTGGCATGGTAGATAATTCTTTGATTGGAAATTTGGAAAGCTTGACAATAAGAAATAGCGACTCAGTATCTCCAACAGGGTTAAGCCAGGAAACAAGTAGACCAACAACTAGAAATGAAAGTAGTTACAGGCTTCATGAAAATGAAAGCGAATCAAAGAAAAATACAGTTAGAGGCAAGAAAAAGAAAAAGAACAAGAGCAAAGAGAGTTCTGATGACGCCAGTAAGAATGGTACAATCAGGAGGAAGAGCCCTAAAAAGAAAGATAAGGAAGTTGCGGTGGAAAATAAGAAATTCATTTCGTTAAATGAAACTAGCAGCGGTGATGGCGAAGAAATTGCTTGTGAAACCAAAAAAAAGAAAAGCTTGATTGCAGATACGACTTTAAGATCTAACATACAAGAAAAAGAAAATGTAGATTTGATAGGTCAGTCAGGGGGGTTATCTGATGATTTCAAAAATTTCAATATACCTGACAAAGCATTTGATCTGGTACACTTGCAAAAAGGTCAGAATAAAGTGGAAGAACCTCTTGGTGAGTATAAGGTTAAGGGAAGACAAGACTATGGTAAGAAAGGAACCACGGTTGATATTCTAACCAATCATGTTTTACTTGCTTTGGGAAAAGATACGGAGGAGAGTGACAATAAAACAAATTTAGATCCATGGTGGAGAGACGCAATGATATTTAGTTATCATGTTGATTTCAAAGCTTCACAACCAAAATACCCGACGCAAAAACCCAGCACCGGAAGTTTCCAAACCAAAAAATATGAAATATTAGAATCTCTTTTCGAAGAAGATGAAACTCTTTTCAAATATAAGGATAGAATTGCGTTCAATGGAGAAGACACGCTGTATTCACATGTTCGATTAGAAGAATTCACCCTGTTTGAAGGCTGCTGGGCGGTGAGTAATAAAAAGAAGAAACATGCGTATATTCCACACTTGCCGCATAAAAGCAACCCTCCCGAAGATGACTTACCATCTAAAGTTACACTGAAATCCAATGCCACAATTCCTCTGAAAGATATTTATGATGGCACCATATCTAGAAATACACAAGAACAAGAAAGTAAGATGGCTGGGACTGAAAAGCATGTTTTATTAGCTTTAATGGGGGCAAAGTTTCTACAAATGACGGATCCTGTTTTCCAAGTTAATGGGAACAAATTTTTTATATTCAATGAACATACGAAGGCCAAACCTTTTCAACTTGGTGGTTATTTGATGCATGGCTTTACTGTTTCTCTCAGATATGCCTTTGGTTCCGTTTTGTTGAATGCTATAAACGTAACACTTCCATTTATCAAACATTCAAAATATTTACCGGGTGATCCAAGATTCCAAGATAATCATAAAGCCCCATATACATTGATGGATTGGCTTATTGAATGTTATCAACAAACGGACCCTAATAATGTCGCTAAAAGGCCCGCATTTAACGGGAAAGTGACCTCTAATGATTTGAATTTGTTTATTAGTAAGAACACCGAACTTCAGAATTTAACAAAAGGTTTGAAAGTTTATTGTAATCACATTCAATATGATGTGGATTCATATGGTCAAAAGAAGCCTTCAGCTAAAATGAAACCGAAACAAATAAAGGGTTTTAGTATTGAGTCAGCACGTGTTTATAAATTTAAGGTAAAGCCAAGTGATCTGGATAATAACATAGCAAAGACAAATTATGAGAGAGATATCAGTATCACTACTGAAACCTATTTCTTGAAGAAATACAAAATGGTGTTGAAATACCCAGATATGAAGATGGCATACCTTGATAAAGGCGGGTACGTTCCTCTCGAATGCCTGACTATTGTTCCAGGTCAGAAATTAAAAGGTAAAGTATATGATGAAAATACTGTCATTGAGTTTGCAGCTCTCAGGCCTACCGATAAATTTAAGATGATATCAGCATTGGCATTACCGCTGATTACAAAGGCATTGAAGCCCGAGGAGGAAACCAAACAACCACCATGTGATTCTTATTACCAGTTTTTGAGAATCCCATCAAGAATAATTGATGCCCCTGCTATTAAGTTTCAAAATTCACAAATCTGCTATACAGATAAACCATTTAATGCGTCTGTAGTTGACAAAACTATCCCAAATCAAGAAACTAAGGGTAATTGGAATTTACAAGGGCATCGGTTTATATCTACTCCAAAGGATCTCATAACTCTTCGAGTGTTTTTCATAACAGAGAGTTCGCCACCATCAAAGACCGGGCAAGAAATATTTTTAACCGTCAAAAAATTTATAGTAGATGTTGCTGAACATGGTATGAAATTCAGAGCAGAAAAGCCCGTTTTGATTCAAAACTTTCATGCACCTAGGCAGGAACCTGATGCTAATTCTATGACAAGAGGTCATGGTATGAGGGGAAAAGGTGGTAGATTCAATAGGAGCCGTCCATCTGCGTATAAAATTTCAGATGGGGAAAACAAGCTTTGTGAGGAACTCTCGAATGCGAAAGAAAATTCTTATTTCCTATTCATTTTGGCCTGTGGAGATGATTCATTGACTTATAATAGATTGAAATACTTAGCAGATTTAAAATATGGAGTCATTAATTCCTGTTTGGTATGGGATAAGTTTAAGAAAAAATCAGCGCAATATAACGTGAATGCATGTATGAAAATGAACCTGAAACTTCAAGGTATCAATCATTGTTTGGAAGAGAAAGATTTAAATTTGTTGAAAGATTCCAACGGATTACCATTTATGGTGTTAGGTGCAGATGTTACGCATTATCCTGAAAAGGATCAAAATTCGATAGCTTCCTTAGTGGCATCGTTTGATAATCACTTCGCACAATTCCCCGGTAATTATCTTCTGCAAAGTTCACCTGGTGAGGAAATGATTAGTGGAATAGGAAATTTGATTGGAGATCGATTAAAGCTTTATAAAAAATATAATAATGGTAAATTACCAAGTAAAATATTATTTTATAGGGACGGTGTTTCTGAATCCCAATTTTCACAAGTTGTTCAAATCGAAGTTAGGGCACTTAAAGAATCCCTAAGAAGAATCGGTTCAAATTTACGTGGTAGTCCCTACAATCCGGCTATTACTACAGTCGCGGTAGTGAAAAGAAATCAAGTAAGATTTATGCCATTGTTCAAGAACGGAATTAATGAACAAGGTGAAACATGTGCTGTTCAGTCTATGGATAACGTGATGCCGGGAACAGTTGTTGATCGCGGTATTACGTCTACAGCACATTTTGATTTTTTCTTACAATCCCAACAATCATTGAAAGGAACTGGTGTTCCTGGACATTATTGGTGTATTTATGATGAGAACGAATTTACTTCCGACTTATTACAATATATTACGCACTGTTTTTGCTACCTATTTGGAAGATCGAGTACAAGTATTAAAGTTGCTTCTCCAATATATTATGCAGACTTGTTATGTGAACGTGCAGCTCAATTATTTAAAGCCAATTTTGCAATTGTTAAGAACGAATATGAAAAAAACAGTAGGCATAAGACTCCTATATTACCTGCTAATAATCTGTTACCTCCAGTTAATGAGAATATCAAGGATATAATGTATTATATATAATTACAGAACAGAGTGTGGCGGGATAATGGTCCGAAATTTTTGATTGGCTATCTTTATGTATGTAGCATTAATGTGAAAACAAGTATAATTTATACCAAATACATTATATCTTTATTGTATGTTCCCTGATCTTCTAGATATATATGTTAGTTTATCCATGGATTATACTTTCATTTATGTTCGTACATGATATTACGTCGCTATAGAAATTAGATAATACTTCATATTCTCTTTATTAGGAGTAGCTCCTGCGGGTAACCCCATCTGGTTCGAGAATGAAAAATTTTCCAGCTCATCGCAAAAATATATCAGAGTAAAATTATATAAAAGAGGAATATACTGGATGATATAAACCACAGTATATACTTTGGAACACAACAACCTTCAATAGTCAAGATAATAATTGAAGAGTTAATTTTGAAACTGTACCAGCAATCTAACTGTATTGAACAAAAAAACCGGAAAAATGACTGATATGTTACCATTAGCCACTTACAATTTGAACATTGAACCATACACACCAACACCAGCTATTGATATTGATATGCCAGTTACTATCCGTATCACAATGGCTGCTTTGAATCCTGAAGCTTACGATAAGGATAAGACTCCTTCCACTTTGAGAGTCATTAAAAGAAATCCAGATTATAATGACGGTGATATTGATGATGTTTTGAATGGTGATTTTGATGAAGATGAAATGGATGATGCAAGTTCAGAAGAAGAAGAAGAAGAAGAAAAAGAAACAAAGAAGAGTAAAACTAAGAAGAGTAAGAAAGAAGAAGAAAGTGAAGAAGATAGTGAAGATGAAGATGATATCGATGATGAATTTGAAGAATTCGTCTTGGTTACTTTATCTCCTAAATCACAATTCCAACAAGCTTTGGATATAACTATTGCTCCAGAAGAAGATGTTCAATTCGTTGTTACTGGTTCTTATAGTATTTCTTTGAGTGGTAACTATGTCAAACATCCATTTGATACTCCAATGATGGACGATGAAGATGAACATGAAGATGAAGAAGATTATGATAGTGAAGAAGATGATGAGGAATATTCGTCTGCCGAGGATGACTTGGATGACATCAGTGATGAAGAAGTTAAAATTGAAGAAATAGAGGAAAATGAAGAAGAAATAAAGAAAGAGTCTAAGAAGGAAACCAAGAACAAGAAAAGAAAGCAAGAAGAAGAAGCTAAAGCTGAAGCTGAATCTAACAAGTCTAAAAGGGTAAAGAAAGTGGACTTCAAGAAAGATTTGGAAGAAGGTCCAACAAAGAAGAAAGATGAAAAGCCAAAGGCCAAAGTACTAGAGGGCGGTATTATGATTGAAGACCGTGTTGTTGGTAAGGGTCCTCAAGTTAAGAAAGGTTCGAAAATCGGTATGAGATATATCGGTAAGCTTAAAAACGGTAAAGTTTTTGACAAGAACACCAATGGTAAACCATTTTCTTTCAAACTAGGACATGGTGAAGTTATTAAAGGTTGGGATATCGGCGTTGCTGGTATGGCAGTTGGTGGTGAACGTCGAATTATCATCCCAGCTCCATACGCATACGGTAAGCAAGCCCTTCCAGGGATCCCAGCTAATTCACAATTGACCTTTGATGTCAAGTTAGTTTCAATGAAATAAATTTCCTAAAATTAAAGTTATATAGTTTAGGTTCTATTTCGTTAAATTTGTACTGCAGTCACAACCCTATTTTAAGAAATGTCATAACTCATATTCTTTTATACTTTCCTCCATTAATTAACCTACGAGTGAATAATAGCAAGTTATGTACAGTATTATTCATAGAAGTTGGTCATTGATTTGCTTGTCCTCTATATATATTCGGTATAGTTTGATATAATACGTGTGGTATTTTTGGCGTCATTTGAATTCTTGATGTTAAACTCCGAGTGGCGGAAACCGAAGCTTTTCAAAGTAAGGGCCCCTTTGCGTAACAAGACAGCAGCTCCATGCTGAAGCAATTATTTGACAGATCTTCCCCACGAGAGCTTAGTAGCGTATTGAAAATATCAAAGTGATCAAGTCTCAATATAAGAACAAGGAAAGAAATTCAAGTCATTTACAAATAACCGCCGCAGTTGATCGGAGATAGCGCATTGTTTATATTGAGCTGTATAGAAAGAAAAGTATTCACGGAATACATTGCAAAAGGAATATATCAACTTTCTAAATATTGGCTGAATCATTACAACAAATCTGCCAAAATAAATAATAGAGGAAATTGAAAGTATCATATCGTACCTGGTGTTCTAGATTTGATTTAATTGTTATCTAACCCTGTAGTATAACCTTTTCGTTCACAATACGGTAGGGGCTTGTGTTAGTGGACTTTTTTGACTCGCTTCGTTTATCAGTTTAATTTCCGTTGAGAAACGTTCGGAAACATTGCATTTAACGTTAAGCTGGAAACACTGGTCATTACTGTGCCAAGAGAAGGAAGCAGTTTTCTTTGAAACTTCAGAAAGAAAGACTGCTTTTATCGGCAGTGTACCCCACCGGTTTTTCTACAACTTGTTCCTATTCTTCCCTGAAATTTTTATTTCATAAATAGTACAAAAGCTAAGACAATCATCTGGCCATTGTCATTGATACAATAGAGACTTTTAAGGCAGTCCCCACAGTTTTGTGAAGGATATTCTGAATTCGAACGACGAGAAGAAAAATTGAAAAGTTCAATTGATATATACTAGGGTCCTTCGTTCTCTTCTCTATTTGTACTTCTCATAAAGAAAAAATAATAAGATAATAGCAACTATGGCACTACTTTTTAAGGAGATGAACCACGTTGCAAAACCATTTGCATATCTAGCTAGATTTTCTGCAAGGAACCCAATTCACGTTATCTTAACAACCCTTATAATATCAACGGCAGCATATTTGTCTGTAATACAATACTATTTCAGTGGCTGGCAATTAGATTCTAATAGTATATTCTCTTCTAATACAAGAGACCAAGAACAATTCTTCCAAGAGTGTACTCATTATGTTAAAGAACCTTCTTCAAGAGCTTGGGGTTTAGTATCGAATGGGGTCGCTAAGGATACATTTACTCGTCAACATTATTACCTATTCGATATGAATTTCCAAACGGATAATCATTCAATTCCTTTACCAGAATTAGAAAACACATATTTCCAAAGGGGTAACGAGAAGTACGTCTTAAGCTCCCAACTGGATCTTCCTACTATTTTAGAATCATCAGACGGTACTCAATGGAGATTGAAAGCAAGTAATAATTATCTTATTGAAATCCAAAGATTTTTCGTCTTCTTATACAAAAGCTGTACTACTCATATTCATGAATCTGACCCATTCGATCTCTTCATTATCGTTATGGCATATGTAACAATGATGTATACCCTAGTTGGTCTTTTTACAGACATGAAAAAGAAAGGTTCTAATGTATGGTTATCACTAGCTACCATCTTCAACTCTATATTTGCTCTGTTTTTGGCATTATACACTACAGAATGTATTATTGAGGCACCGGTTAATATCTTCAGTCTAGTAGAAGGTTTACCTTTTATTTTCGTCATCATCGGTTTTAAATACAAAGTGAAAATGGCTGCTTATGCCTTGAATAAAGTTGAAAAAATTGGTATCTCCAAGAAAATGACTACAGATAAAATAATTTTTGACGCAGCATCACACGTTGGAGGCCGTTTAATGCAGGACCATTTTTTATGCGTCATTGCATTTGTTGGTTGTTCCATTTATGCAAGTCATCTGGAAGCTTTGACTAATTTCTGTATTTTATGTTCCTTTATCCTAAGCTATGAATTGATTTTAACAGGCACTTTCTTTGCTGCAATTCTTTCTTTGAAGTTGGAAATTTATTTGATTCATAGATCTACGATCATCAAACAAACATTAGAAGAAGATGGTGTTGTTCCTACAACTGCCGATATTATATCCAGTGCCGAAAGTAAATCTGAAACTTCCATCTTCCAGTCCAATACAACTGTTGCATTTGCTAAACTTGCCATTATCCTTCTTTTTGTCATAATCCATTTCTATAATTTCGGAACAAAATGGGCATCTTATACTTTTTCATCGTTTTATATGAATAAGGGACCTAAATTATTACCAGATTTTATTAAGAATGCAAGAGCCTCGGATATGTTTAATGAAGGTGACGTCGTCTCGATTGCGCCAATTCAGTATTATCAACCTTCAAAGTCGTATCATCAGGTGGAAGATTTACTTCTTTCAGTGCTAAGTTATATTAGTGTCGCAATTCGTGACAGATTTGTTAGTAAAATGGTATTTTTCGCATTAATATTTAGCGCTACGATTAATATTTATCTTTTGAATGCAGCCAGATTACATACACTCTTCACGGCCAATGAACTATATAAGAAGACATCGAGTATTACAAGTTTGAATTTAACTTCAAAGGCAACTACCCCATTAAAGAGCTTGTCGCCACTACCTGTACCAGTACCAAAAACTATTTCTGAAAAATTGACCGAAAGAAAGTCATTTAATACAATTTCCAACGTTAGTACATATGTTATTCCAGAATGTTCAACAGACGGTGAGGAAAGTGACAGTTCTGATAGTAGTGATATTCAACGTTCTATTGAAGACTTAGAGAAAGATTTGAATGATGGTAAAGTAAAGACCTTGAAGAATAAAGAGATTGCCGCATTAGTTGTTAATAGTAAAGTTCCATTATATGCATTAGAAAAACAATTAGGAGATACTACAAGAGCCGTCGCTGTTCGTCGTAAGGCATTATCTATCCTTGCAGATGCTCCTGTCTTAGATAGCGAGAGATTACCATATAAAAACTTCGACTATGATCGTGTTTTCGGTGCTTGTTGTGAAAATGTTATTGGGTATATGCCATTGCCTGTTGGTGTTATTGGTCCCCTAATCATTGACGGTGTTCCTTATCATATACCTATGGCTACCACTGAAGGTTGCTTAGTGGCATCAGCTATGCGTGGTTGTAAAGCCATTAATTCTGGTGGTGGTGCCACTACAGTCTTGACTAAAGACGGTATGACAAGAGGTCCAGTGGTTCGTTTCCCAACTTTGAAAAGATCTGGTGCTTGTAAAATTTGGTTAGATTCTGAAGAAGGTCAAGAAAAGATTAAGAAGGCATTTAATTCCACTTCACGTTTTGCCCGTTTACAACATATTCAAACTGCATTAGCTGGTGATTTATTATTTATTCGTTTCAGAACAACTACCGGCGATGCCATGGGTATGAATATGATCTCTAAAGGTGTTGAATTTTCGTTGAATCAAATGGTTGAAGAATTCGGCTGGGATGATATGGAAATCGTATCAGTTTCAGGTAATTATTGTGTTGATAAGAAACCAGCTGCAATCAATTGGATTGAAGGTCGTGGTAAAAGTATAGTTGCAGAAGCTACAATCCCAAGAGATGTTGTGAAGAAAGTTTTGAAAAGTGAAGTGTCTGCTTTAGTTGAATTAAATATTGCAAAGAATCTAATTGGGTCCGCAATGGCTGGTTCTGTTGGTGGATTTAATGCACATGCTGCTAATTTAGTCACTGCTGTATTCTTAGCTTTAGGTCAAGATCCTGCTCAAAATGTTGAAAGTTCAAATTGTATCACTCTAATGAAAGAAGTTGATGGTGACCTAAGAATATCTGTCTCAATGCCGTCTATTGAAGTTGGCACGATTGGTGGAGGTACAGTTTTAGAACCACAAGGTGCTATGTTGGATTTATTAGGTGTTCGTGGACCACATCCTACCTCTCCAGGTGAAAATGCTCGGCAATTGGCTAGGATTGTTGCATGTGCAGTATTAGCGGGTGAATTGTCATTATGTTCAGCACTTGCTGCGGGTCATCTTGTTCAAAGTCATATGACACATAACAGGGCAAAGAAACCTGAACCAGCTCCTCATGTTAGTCAACCCATTACAGCTGAGAAGCCTAAATTGAGGAAAGAAGATCTTGCTCGATTAGAGGAAGGATCTAAAATTTGCATAAAATCATGAAGACGTGTAATCTTTTCGTTTATTATCCTTATATTGTAACGAGGCAAAAGGAAGAAAAAGAATGTCAATGTATATTTATTTATAAAAAAGTATGTAATCCTTTCCCATTCTCTATTTATTAAACATAATTTCTAGCATCATTATTAGTTTAAAAAATGCATGACATATTATTCAAGAGGTTGGAAAATATCTGGACTCCTAGGTAAACACAGCCAATTTATTTCCAACCTTCCTTCGAATAGATGAGACATCTTAACTTAATTGCGATATATATTTTCTGGCCACACACAAGAAACCATATTAATCCATCTCTATAATTGTACTTCTTTGTCTGTTATTAAGGTTTCAAGATTTGTCAAGAGAGTATTTACATTTCTTGGAATATGTTTTCAATTTTGAACAATTAAACAAGATTTATGTTTGTCAAAACTATTCAAATATAAACAAAATTTAGATCAAATTTTCTAAGACATTTTTCCAAAGTAAATATCGTAACGAATATGAACCAAACGAATTCTTAAAAATAGATCCAAAAAATATACATCCTATAGGAATAAAACTAGAAAGAAAGAAAGAAAGAAAGAAAGAGTTGTACCACTAAAACTTGATTGTTACGTAATAGCCCCCCCTTTTGGACGACACAAGCTAGTTGATTTAGTTTAGATAAGGGGTGATCATTTTACATACCGAAAAATCTAGTGTCTTGACTTCGATAAATATATATATATATGGTTAGTCTGACAGCCAACAATCAAATTTTAAAAATGGGACCCTGACCAGCTCCCTTTCTTCAACTTTACTGTTACCAGCCGATTACAACTCCGACGCGGAAATTGACGGATTTACAATTTAAAAAATTTATCCAAAGAAAAGACGGTGCTGCGAAGAGTATAAGTTGATGACTGATAGAGTGGTCGACAAGGTAAAATAATGCCAGTTATTCACTTGCAATAGTTATAATCAGTTATCTTTTATTTCATTGAGCTTCAAGCTAACAGGAAAAATATTTGTAGAGAAGGAAATTGCTGAATGCGAGGTACCGACATGTCTCATAGCACTGCGGCTGATGGATCCGATAGATTTAGTTCTGAGTCAGATAAGTATATTAAAAAGAGCGAAACTAAGAATTCAAAACAGGACGATACTGAAGAAGTTGAAACATTCGGTCTGGATATATCAACGTCTACACTTATAGAAGGAATAGATGAAAATGATCCGAGACATTCCACTCCTTCCAAAATGGAAACCACCGAAAATGGGAAGATAAAAAGAAATACCTTTGCCTGTGTTCGTTGCCACTCATTAAAACAAAAATGTGTCCCGTCTGATACAAATGATATCTATAGAAGACCGTGTGAAAGATGCCTGAGGACTGGGAAATTGTGCAAGTTTGACCTGTCGAAGAGAACGAGGAAGAGAAGGCTCAAATCTGATCCTACATCGAGGTCCTCCACTCCTCTCACTCTCCTAAGTAGTGGAGACACTACTGCTCTAAATGCTTCTATAGGTAATGTGGCATCTTCTCAACTGCCGAACACTTTGAATATCGAGGTGCAACAGGCTAAGAGACAAAAACAATACCCAAATCCAACAATAGCGGCGTCTATTCAGCCTATACTTCCAGGAATTCAACAAAGCCTACCAGATCTTTGGTTAAATATTAAGCAACCACCAGCTGTTGCGTCCTCCTCCAATTCGACCAAACCATTGCAAGGCAGCGATAACAATAATGCTAACAGTTACACTAATAATAGGTCAATTAGTCCAGGATTCAATAATAGTACAAATTCGGTAGTATCATCAGATATTGCTATCAGTAAACCAATGGCTGGTACTAACCTGGCGTCTAATGCTATCCTAAGTACGTCAAAAATGCATCCGCCCATGGATAATGACATGGATACGGCCCCAATTTCTACACTCCAATCACGACCAACAATCCCATCTGCCGTACCACAAAATATTAAGGCTAATAAACCATTCAATTCACATTTAATTACCCACGAATTCAAGACGAAACTTCAATCATTATTAAGGTACCAAAAGGCTAAAATTATTGAGCTTTCAAGAAACTTCACGGCATGGTCCAATGAATGGAATGAATTAGTGCAAAGAAGCATATACCCACCAACAATCAAAGATCCAGTAACTATTGGTATTTTAAACTACGAAGAAGCATCATTACGTCTCTCTTTATATAAAAAAATGACATCTGAAACGAGGGTTCCTTTTGGTAGACTACCTTTCGGTAGATTAGATGAGGACACTACTGTCAAACAGCTACAAAGGGAGAAACCGGTTTTACTTTCTGTCATAATGTCATGCGTATCAGTGGTAATGTCCACAGCACAAACAAATAGAGATACTATAATGAAATTAGATGGGTTCGTTATAAATTTAATAACGAATGAAATATTCAAATCAAATAATAAGTCCATTGAAATGATCGAAGCTTTGTCAACTTTGTGTTTGTGGTATAACTTCTTAGAATGGTCCAGCAAGACAAGATACCATCTTTTCAACTACATATGTTGCTGTCTAACAAAAGATTTGGGCCCTACTTTCGTCAATAGATCATTCGGAATGTTTAGTGATGAAGATCCATGTAAGTATAAGCCAGATTTCAAGACCCCGTTAGAATTGAATAAAGATGGGGCAAGATTAACTATTTGGGTATATGTGTCTTCCCTGAATATTTCAATTTTCCTAAGACAATCAATTCAATCTAGATGGAATAATGAAACTGAACAAGCTTGTAACGCTTTATTACAAAGCCCATCACAAAGTAGCTCATTCTATAATGGTGATGATGATCAAATTTTGATTCTTTTCGCCAAATTGAATCATATATTAGAAAAGATACATATTTACCTACATGAAATGGACCAACCTTGGGATTATGCTGGTAAAGAGAAAGAATTTACAGACAAATTTACTACCGGTTTAATAAAGAAATTTGAAAACGAATTAGATGAGATTTTCCAACAAATACCGCCAACAGGTCAGCGTATATTAATCTTTTACTACTCAGTGGAAGCTTACCTACACCAGTATAAGATATCTAGATTCGTTTCAAAATCCCACGAGCATAAATTTACAAAATTACCTATTGAAATTTCGGATGCATTTCGTAGATGTTATGAATGTTGTACGTCGTTATTACGAGAATTTTTAAAACTATCACCAGAGTTGATAGCTGCTCTACCTTTGTTCCACATGTCAAGAATTATGTATACAGTTGGCCTTTTATTGTTGAAACTACGTTACGCTGTTATTGCATTACCTTTATTTCACCATTTATTACCGATTACCGAAGCTACTGGGGACCTTGTTAATAAAGTCGATGAAGTGCTAAAGGATACTTCAGAACTGTATCCGTACAACACTTTCCTTTATAAGATCCAGTATGTTGTTGCGTTATTTTCACAAACATACGCCAATAAATTGAGAGATCTGGCAGACAGTTATGAAAAGGCAGAACGAGAGAACAAACCGACTCCATATACTGTAAACCAATTTAATCCACTCTTGTTACGCTCCTCTTCTGATGAAATAAAATCGGCTTTGTTAAACACTCCAATATTGACTACTGAGCCAAACTTCTCACCTGTAGAAAATATTGGTCCTATTCAAAACAATGGGAAGATGAACATAGCATCTCGCCAATCGATGAGATCAGAATCTGCGTTATTTGACGGGATAAATACTAGAAGTAATAACACTAATCTTGCACCGAACCAAGAATTAAAAATATCCCCATTTTCTTCAGCTACTGCTTTATCAACTACACACCTTTCCAATCCTAGTATGATAAATAACGATAAAATATTGGCAGGGCCTCCATATGGTAAGAATTTATCATTAATTCCAGAAGTTAATCCATCACCATCTGCATCAAGCGACAACTTGAATGAATATTTGACTGATATTAATTCTCTTGCATGGGGGTTCAATGCCTTAAATGATGAGTTTTGGACAGACCTTTTCATCACTGAGTGAGACCGCTTACAAAAGCTACTAGTATACTTGCTACGAAACGGAAAACTGAAAGAACTTTATCAGAATATAATTATGCATTTGACTTCTTAATACCAGAAAGCCATTTCGAACTGGTAGATGGTCAACGATCACCTTTATATAGGTTATTATTTTTCATGTTTATCGTATAAAATTTTTATAGAATACTCTTTTCCGAATGCTGTGTCCCTTTACTTAAAGCGCATCCATCTTTTTCTTCCCAATAACAATGTTCATATAAACTTACTGGCCTACCAATGGTGATAAGAAATTCTCCAACGAATCAATAAATCGTCTATTTGTAATTTTCCTAAATCCTTGGCCTCTCATTTCATCTTCATTCTCAGCAAAATCATATGGAGAAAATAAATTATTAGCAACATATGTAACATATATGCTGCTATAAATATATTCCAGCACTTGTGAATATGATTGCTGCTTGAAATCACTCAATAGAACAAACCATAATCCCGATGCCGTACAATAAGTATGCACCCTATATTTCCCAGTAGAAATACTTCTCATTTCATTCTTATTGAGTCCCCTTGATAATTTCTGTGTAATAGACCGTAACGAGTATATCATACCGTATAGCAACTTGGCAGTTTCTTGGTTTTGTTTCGAGTTTGTTGTCCCACTGGTACTATTTGTCGTTAATGTCCATTCTCTATCAAATATACAATTACAATGCTTGTCGAAGATCCAAAAAGAGTAAATTGCCATAGTGTGTACCTTTGACTGGTTTCTATGCTACAGTTTTCCACTTTCTGCCTTACAATATTGAATTAGTATAGTCCATTTTAATTTATACATCTGTTTAATTTAGTTTTATCTCAATTATCGTCAAATACTAAAATATGTCAAATTAGAGGTTGGCGTCGCGTCCGCCTCTAACTAAATGAGAGAACAACATTGAAGATCCCTTGAATCATGCATGGTAAACTGTCAGATTTAATCAACTGTTCTTAATTATTATCGTTCAAATTTATTTATTCTTGTACTTGTATTCATATATAAGTTACATCATACATATGGAGGGGTAGGAAACGATAAAGATGGTGGTAATCATATCATCTTTCCACTTAGTCTTTTATTGATCTATACATACGACTATAGTTAAATACCTCTCTTACATGCATCAATTATCATGATGATATTTAGAACATTAATAAATCAACTTCTTCAACAGTATTGCTACCATTATTGTTAGTGGAGTTCGTAGTACCCGTGCTAGTGGAATTCGTAGTAGCGTTGTTGGTGTTTGCTGCAGTAGAAGAAGTCATATCCCCGAATAGATCATCCTCATCATCTGCAGCACCCACAGTTGCTGCAATGGATGACGCCGCTATGTTCGTACTTGTGCTTGGTGCTAGATTAGCGGTATGGTTGGTGATTGGTTTTACAGGTTTAGGAATAGATGCAGAGGAAGCTTTAGCACTTGAAAATAATGAACCAAATGGATCGTCTTTCTTTGTATTAGTTGCTGAACTGATTGCTGGTACGACTACAGGTTGAATATGTAACTGTGGCTGGTAAGGTGTAGCATTTGCATTGAATGATGTTCCATCTATATCCAAAAGAGAAGATATATTATTTTGCGCTATTGGTGCATTGCTTTGAGAAGGTACAGGAGGGGCGCTCTGGAAATCATCAAAATCATCTTCGTCGTCATCATCACCCTCAACTGTAGCGTTTACTATATTATCTCCACTAGTATCTAGAAGCTTATTAGCAGTCGTAAGCTCGGATGAAGGTTGTTCACCATCATCTTTAAATCGACCTCTAGCACTGCTTCTATCATTATATGGAGATGATTTAAAGCGCTCTTCATTATCAGAATCATCAGAGTCAAAATCGGCACTAACACTTATACCTTGAGAACCAGATACGGTGAATCCTGCTCTGGTATTGGCAGTCAATGAACCATTCATTGTTGTAGCTGCGCTACCCCCTGCGACACCTTTATATTTCTTAGAAGTTTCTCTTGCCTTTTTCCTTTCTTGACGAATATTAGAATCATCCTGTAGTAACTCGACCAATAATTTTGCTCTATTTCTCACATTAATCCCTTGATCTCTTCCCTCTGAATCTATATAATGGAAAGTTTCCAACATTTGAATTAATTTCAAGCTCGATCTAACATCATCAATGAAAGGTTCAGACCCATGTTTGATTAAATAATCCAACAATTGTAATGCTTTATAGATTTGTCTCCATTCACTCCCAGCTTTTTCAGTGAATCTTCTAAAGATCATCCCTACGATTTCATAACGTTCTCTAACGTTGTAAGTTCCTTGAGCGATTTGTTCCATTAAAGTGGACGAGGCACCCCAAGGTTCATTATTGGTAGCTTCTCTAACTTTACTTTCCATTTCAGTGTAGTTGAATACTACATTTTGTGCTTTCCGGAAGTATTTCTTGGCGTCATATAACGTCATGTTACTTAAAGTATCTTCTAAACTCATTCTGGCGCTGTGATGAATTAAGCAGGTGATTGAATTGTTATATATAGGGATAAGAAGAATCTATTGAAATCTTCCTACTGATAGTCTGTGATTAATTTGTCTACTGCTGATTTTGTTCTTGTAAAGATCTCTGTTCTCCTCCTTTTATTTGAAAATCCTTTAAAAATCTGGAAAGTTGACGTGTTTCTGAAACATTTTACATATACAGAAAAAGACGGTTGTATACTAGAACGAAAACGAACAAAAAATATACAGAAGCAAATATTAGAAGTAAAAAAGCGTTGATGTAGATGGTAGATATTATTATTTATATATACAAGTGTGTATCATCTCTATTCCTTAACTTCACCTGCATCTTCGATGATGATTTCCTCCTTTGGTGTACCCGTAGAACTACCACAGGCTTCAATTTTCTTCACAACATCCATACCCTTAGTGACTTCACCAAAAACAACATGTTTCCCATCTAACCATGGACATGGCACAGTAGTAATAAAGAATTGAGACCCATTAGTGTTAGGTCCAGCATTAGCCATAGATAATAAACCAGGTTTAGTATGTTTCTTGATGAAATTTTCATCAGGGAATTTATTACCATAGATGGATTTCCCACCAAAACCCTTCATGTGATCAGTGTCACCACCTTGGATCATGAAACCAGGAATGATTCTATGGAAGGGAGTGTTTATGTACGTGGCACCAGTGTCTCTAGTACATAAAGTGAAGAAATTCTTGGCTGTCTTGGGGACGATATCATCATATAATTCAAATTCGATTCTACCCTTGTTGGTCTTGAAGAACACTTTGGAGCCCAAATTGGTTGGAGAGGTGGAAAATAAACGAGTTTGGCGTAGAATAGATTGTTTGAACATTATGAAGTCGGTGGTAGATGTTGTCTTGTACTACCTTAGAAGGCTAAAAAGCCATGAATGGAATTCAATAAATTGACTAGAAATAGTTTAACAGATTAGTTAACCAGTTTTAGTCACCTTTTTCCTTAATTTATTTTCTGTCTTGAACCAAGAAGATTAGGGTTAATAATGTTATTTAAAAATAAAAAACAAACAAACCCTAGGGTTCCAGAAAGCACGTGATAAACATATTAGCTGGAAGCATTTTGTACAAAACTGGAAGGGAGAAAGCATATATACAATAGTGAGATAAAAGAAATATATACTGAAGTGACAAAAGGACAAACGGTGTTATTTTCGTTCAGAATGCACTTTGTAATTACTACTGTATATACTTTCTCTTATATATGCCATGTACTGTGTGTACTTAGAGCAGAAACTTCAAAGATGCAGCTTTTTCTTCTCCTAGAAGATTCACCATTTCATCATATCCAGACATGAACAAATGATCCTCAAAATCAAATCCTGGGACCACTACTTCACTAATCAGTAAACCATTATGGAATTCTTCATTAGGAACCAGGAAGCTTGCCTTATATACCCCTCCGGGGACGACCCATTGAGAAACTTCACCATTAGCATAATCAAACCCAACACGGAATGATTTCACTTGCCCATTAGGGTAGATTAGTACATATTGCCCCTTCCCACGTTGTAAGATGTGTATTATACGATTCCTATTCTTATGCATCTTACCAATTGGCGAATCCGGTGTTAATAAATAATAGATCAAAGTAGAGTAATTTCTTTTCAAAAGTACTAGCTTAGTAGTTTCTTCTTCTTCCCAAGATCCTTTCTTAGTTATCTTAGTTGGCGCATCCATTACAAATGGAGATCTATCTGTCTCTTTAAAGTACCCACCTTCACCATGTTTAATTAGACCCCAAGTATCGATTAGCTCTTTCAGTTTAGTTGGGGGTTCACTTGCTGGAACTTGAACAAACGATGCAAGATTATCAATTGGATACTCTCTCACTGAGTCAATGGTAGCTGATTCCAAACAAATCTTCTCTTCATTCATATTTCCTGGTCGTCAGGTTTCCTTTCTTGAGTATATTAATCTACCCTTTAGTTTATTTTTATATGGATGTTGCGATTAGAAATTTTTTTATTATTAAAAACAGAAACTCTGGCCGAGGTATTCTTACGTTACTTCTCATCTCAAAGGTAAGGATCCAGAATCTACAAAAAAATGGGTTCAATGCTCTGAGTATATTAGGTTTAATGTAGTTTATATAACATCTATCTACTTGATCTATACAGGCGCTACCTTTAATTCCTTTTTTGTTGAATTTTCTAATCCCATATCTGATTTTCTTTTCTTGCTGTTATCACTGTCACAGCTTTCCTTAACAGCTTCACGTTCTAAATCGCTCTTTAATTTCTCAACTAATCTTTTGTCGCCGGTTACACCATTAACCGGTCTAAAATATGGTTGACATCTCCAATACGGTATTTTCTTATAACAACCACCCCATAGCTCCATTTCTCCATTAATTATCTTATCCTTTTCGTCAATGTCCGCTTCATTGAATATTTTTTTAACAATATCTTCAACAGGTTTTACCACATTTTCTTCCCAAACATCAAATGATGATTTAGCATTCAACTTAGCCAATTCAGTTCTAATATCAACATGGTTTGGTAAAAATGGTCGTAGAATCTTGAAAAAATGTGATTTCATAGCTATACGTGATGCCTGAGACCCTTGATATTTCTTAACAATTTCGAAATATTCTCTAGTAATTTTGTCTACTCTTGGGAACGCTTTTTTTAATTCTTCACATGTTGCGTCATTAGGAATATTAACAAAAATACCTGGGTTATACAAGTTCCCCTCTGCACTCATGACACCATCACAATGCATATAAGTTAAACATCTACTAATATCTTCTGGATATAATACATTCCCATTAGCAAAGAATACTGTATCTGATGGTAAATTATCTCTTAAATATTTAATAATCTCCCAATCTGCTAATCCAGTCTTTTGACCCTTTTGTTCTCTTAATCTCCCATGCACTGTTAAAAATTGTGCTCCTGCGTCTAATACCATTTTAGCATACTCTAAGGTCTTTTCTCTCTCAGGGAACACACGAATTTTCGCAGTAACAGGTACATTAAGATTGTCATGTAAAGTTTTAATTAATTTATGAATCAAATCCCATTCTTCCATCAAGAATGACCCATAATGACCCTTTCTGGCGATCCCTTGAGGACATCCTAAATTCAAATCCACTGCATCACATTTATTTTCAATTAATTTAGCAGCTTTCAATAAATATTCAGGATCATTGGCACAAAATTGTACCACTAAGGGCCTGTCAAGATCAGCATCTCCATCATATTCACTCCACATATCTTTCCTATATTTTTCAGAAGTGGCAAATAATTTTGCATGAAGCATGGGCGTGTATGTTAAGGTGGCTCCATATCTTCTGGAGAGAATCCTCCATGCTAATTCCGATTGATCAACCATTGGTGCGACGATCTTTGTCGGACATCCGATCTTTTCAAAGAGTTGTCTTCCCTTAAGTTTATTCATTTCTTTGTGTATGGTTTCGCTTGCTTGTTGAGTTTTTATAAGAGAAGCTTAATCAATCCTACCATTTTGTCTTGATCTTTCCAGTTGAAAAGAAATGGAAGTACCAATCATCGAATTTCAGCTCATCTAATCTCTTCGATGTAAATAGTTTTTGTTTTTTCCACTTTTTTCCTCGCTTACGCGTTGCACCTATAGCAAAAGAAATGATAAAATGTCACACACATAACGTCAAGTTTATTCGATTTATAGTTATTTACCAAAAAAAAAAGATTAGATTGCTCATTTTATATTTGAAAAGTAGAACAATCAAATTCAGGGATAAGTCTTTATTTTATAGAGATCACTTAGTCATCTGTAAAAGTATAAGATATTTCTGTATTGGTCTATAATCTGTCTATATCTATCTATATATGCTAATTTTGAACATTGTCTGGTTGAATCCTTTGTTCGGTATCTCCTTCTTTTAGGATGTATAATGCTCGAGATTGTAACGCATTTGCAAAAGTCAATGATATTGGCCAAACTGGTGAATCACCCAATATTCTTACACCCATATAAAGACATCTAATGGACATTTTCATTGTCTTCAAGAACTTGATAGTATCGTGTATAGGTGATTCTATTCTCATCACATTTTCCACAAAATTATCATCCAATAATTTACTACCTTCAGGTAAGTTTAAAAATTCCGCATAGCCCTGAAAGTTAGCACCTTTTGATAGCAACTGTCTTTCAATTTTCTTCATTAATTTGAATGCTTTTAACCATAATGTTCTATCTGGAATTTTAAGACTCGTTGAATCCACGTCTTTCCTGTTGTTAATTACATCACTAGCCCAATTTTCAATCAGTTTTAGATATTCTGAAAGAATTAGAATCGATGTGAAAATGCATGTCACGGATAAAATTGGTGTCTTAATATTCTGTGAATTTTCAGTAATAGATATCGTATCAATCCAAAAGCCAATAATACTTACGGAATAAGTAGTTGCTTCATGTAATGATTCCCAATCATATAAAAATGATTTCAAATTTTCATTCATTAAATTCCATTCTTGTAACCAAATTAATTCTAAAATGGTTGACAAATCAATACATTTCCTAATTTTTGCAAATAAATGCAGAGGAATAATTAATCTCATTGACGGATTCGATCTAATCATCGGAATATTATCTTTATTTGGAACTAAGATACCACCATTCTTAATATATAATGCTTCCCAATATTTCAACATTGAGGCAACAATAGGTCTCGAAGTCATTCTCCATTTAATATCATTTAATTGAATAGAAGCATGTGAGCTATTACTAATATGAGGATCATTATACAAGTTTTGTTTAATAACATTTCTTTCAATAAATATTTTTTCATGAATGGAAATTAACAACGATAATAATGTCTTGAATGATATTTTCGTGTTTTCATAAAGAAATTGGCTACCATTCGATAAATACATCAAACAATTCTCATAGGATCCATCCCCATTTGACAATTCAATCAAAGAAAATTTAGAATCTAATTCGATATTAAACTTATTAAGATAAAATGACCAAATTTCAGAATCTTCTGCCAAATATAAAACTTCATGATAACATGGGATACCACATTTTAAATCTAATGAATGGAAACAACAATCTCTACCACTAACTGATGAAAAAAAATTCGATAATAATAACACCACATGACAAGTTCTAATTCTGGATTGTGCTAATATGAAATAATTAAAATTTTTCTCAATTTGTTCCTCAGTTTTATATTGGCCCTTAATCTTAGCCAATTTTGATGGATTATCTTGGAATTCCATGACATGATCACTCTCGATCGGTGGTTTAACGAAATTCTCTAATGGTAAGTTTAATTTTGTGATTTTAACTAATTGAATTAGTGTCATTAACTGTGGTTTCATGTTTTTGATCACGTTAACGTCATTACTAAATATACCAATAAACGTTAATAGAATTAAACTTTGGATAATCCATAATGGTGTAGTCTCATAGCAATTATTTTTCTGTTCTAAATATTCCCTTACATGGATCCATGAAATGTTTGATAAAATTTTAGCATGTATTGAATGGAAGCCGTAAATGGCACCACACATAGCAATTGACAATAGGAGTGGATAATTCTCCATGGAAGGTTCAACTGAATATAAATGTAGGATGGGGAAATAATAATGAAATTCCCTTTGATATAATTGAACATAATCATTTAATTCATCGACAGTAGGAAAGAAATTCGCCAAAGACTTATTATCATTTATTATGGAATTACGTAATTCTTCTGTGAAGAAACATATTTTCAAGTTTTTATTTCTCGTATATTTAGCATTTGAACCATTCGATATATCTTTTAAATTCTTACTGGAGGCAACTGATTTTTGGAATAGATCAAATTGTCTTGAGTTAAATAGACTAGACACATTATAAGTCAATTTTTTAACATCATCTAATTTGTGTCCAGTTGCTGAAGATGCATGGTTATTTTGAGTATTGAGATTCGGATGTGTGTTGACAGCAAGAGCTATTTTTTCTCCTTGATTGGTATGAATATCTCGCAAATTATCTTTCGTTTCTATTAATTTAGGTAACACATTAGATAAAGGTTTTGGGTCAACTGAAGGTGGAGTTGGGGCCTGGCCTATAGCATTATCTAAGAATCCGATTTCATTGAAATGGTCGCCAGAAGTTTTGAAATCCATATCCAACGGATGGGCAATAAAATCAGTTAACCAATGTTCATCAGGATGGATATTCGAGATTTCCACCATTTTCGTCGACAAGTGCTGTTGGTAGTCTGGGTTATTTGTTAAGTTGGATTTCAAAAGAGAGGTTCCATTACTAATTTCTAAAGCGCCTTGGGCAGTTTTTGGCCTGTCAAATTCATGAGATTGGCTCATATAATACACCTCTTGACTTGAAGCCTGTTTTGTTGGTTGTTCACTTGCTGGACGGCCAATTTCCGGATGTTGTGGATACCTTGCGGTGGTATTATCATGAACCATTTGTGGGAGATTACTTTCCGGTATTGAAAACTGGTGGACATCATGTTCTGGTTGGTAAGGTATATTTTGATAATTAAAATATGCTAAATTTGAGTTTACTGAATTTGATTTGGAAAACCCACCAGACCCTCCAAATGAGGAACTCATAGTAAGGAAATCTGATAAGTATGGTGCAAAACCATAAATATCTCCATTATTGGGTGTCATTGGTGGTGGTCCACGGGAGCTTATATTCATTTGCGATTGGACTCCTGTCGATATATTATACACGCTTGAATTAACATGTAAAACGGATGGTTGATTATTTGGTTGAATGTTATTAGTATTTCCAGGGATATTGGATGCGTCGTTAGAAAGTGAGAACTGTATATCGTTAATGTTGAATTTAGAATCCCCATAACTATTGGGGTCATCCAAGGAGAAAAATGGAGGTAATTCAAGAGCTTCAAAATCGACACCTGATTCCAATGCTTTATCTATCAATTGTTGAGCTGTTAATTGTGGTGTGGAAAATCCGACTTGATGAGGGACATCATTCATAGACTCAGAACCTGATCCGTTGTTATTATTGCTAATGTTACGTGTATTTTTTTCAGTGGGGTTATCTGGAGCATATGTAAATGCACTCGAAGCAGAAAAGGATGCATGCCTTTTAGATCTAGATGTACCATCTTGAAGTAGTGCTGGCGATGGTTCACGTCCAATTTTGTGCTCTTGACGAAGAGGATGACTATAATAATCAATCGGTTGTTGTTGTTGTTGTTGTTGTTCTTCGAAATGGACAGGTGGTGGACCTACTGAACCAGACGGAATATAAGTTGCAGGAGATGGCGTTGACTTTAAAGAGGAAGTTGTCGATGTTACATCTGGATGCCATTCATTGGAGGTCCTCCGATATTCATGTTTATTTCTTGCTTCAGTTTCCCTCGCTTCTCTTTTCAATTGTGCTGCTGTCTTCGCAAGAGGATTTCTAGGTGTCGGTAGAATGGTAGCTTTATTTCCCTTTATTTGAATTATATTTTTATTAATCTTATCTTCAGCAGAATCAGGTAATGGACCTTGAAATGGAACAGGTATTCCGTTATTGTTACTGCTATTAGTGTACGAATCCATCGAGGTACCTATTAAAGCGGCATGAAGTTTGTGTTGATGTCTAAGGACCAAATCTCTTCTTGCGAAACAACGTCCACAAAAGACACATAAGAATGGTTTTTCATTAGTGTGTGATCTTTGATGCCTTTTCAAATGTTCTTGTCTAACAAAGCCTCTTGTACAAGTAGAACAAACGAAGGGTCTTGGTTTATTTGTCTTTATCCTTCTCGATTTTTTAGGGATTGGAATTAGACCTGGGGTTGGTGTAGCTGTTTGACTAGAGTCACCTGAACCAGTCATACTGGCAGTATCAGTTCCAGAAGTTATTTGCTCTTGTTCTCGGTCTTGTTCTTCTTTGCCAGTTATTGATAATACTGTCTTTTTTTGTTTATCATCGATAGGTGACATATTTATAAAACGAAGTAAGAAAGTTGTATAATGCTATGAGGGGATAGTCCAGGAATGCAATTCGTGTAATGAATAATAAAGATTATTTACTTTCGAAATGAATTTCCGAGTGGCTGTATCTTTTCAGAGTGTTATTGTTGTTGCAGCAACGGAAATTATATAATACAATTGATAGAGAGGATGGGAACGTACAAGCTCAGTACTGTATGAAATCTTAAATGGGCAGTATTTTGTAAAAATAATATATGATGAACTTCTTTCTATGTCCTTGGCTATCTGTTGCCTTGTCCCCGTGCGAAGCAAATTTCATTATTAATAGACTAAAGATAATGATTCCACCTAGTTTGGCGCTCTAGTGTCAAAAACTGTCCAATTTTCTCAAATCTTAAAAAAAAAAGCGAGCACTTTTACAAGCCCTATATATCAAGAAAGATACCAGGGCTGGATTTATTTATAATGAGGGTAATAAAGCGAGGAAACAAAAAGAATAATTGTTGTGGTAGGGCAAATTTACTTACTTTTCCACCAAATCCTTGAGCCAATCAAAATTGGGAAGCACGACTCCCCAGGCAAAGGGCGACTATATCTGCTATTACCTTACAGTAGAATACTTTTAATAGTATAGTTCAAGCACCATTAGCAACATAAAAAGGAAGCTACGATTAGAAGACAAGATCGATAACACCAACCCACATATATATATCTATTCAATTGCCATGATTAAACGATTCCCCACACCCGTTTTGAAACAAAATTGGCCCTTCTTTGTTGCAGGTGCTATCACATATTGGGGAGTTTCCAAAATAACAACGGCATCTGAGAATTCTGACGAATGGATTAACGATCCAAGAAATCCCAGATTTGCCAAAGGTGGTAAGATCGTCGATTTAAATAAGGATAAAGCTCATGAATGAATTAGTTTCGGGTCAACTTTCCTGACCATCGCATTTAAACTGTAAATAAATGGAATTTGCCATAGATAGAATTAATGCTTTGTGTAGTCATTAGCGTACAAAGCCTTTTTATTCCCCAAAGCTATATTCCATTCATCTGCATACGTAAGTACGTATAGAAACATCATCTATTAAATATATTCAATCTTTTTAAAGGAAAATAATAATGTTACATTAATATTAAATAAAAATACAGATAATCCCTATTTGATTAAAAAACTGTTATTTTATCTAATTATTCATTGTTTTCTCTATAGCTCTACTAAAATTTTCTTTCAATGACGTTTTGTTTTCTAAGCCAACACAAACTCGGATCAGGGTTTCATCTAATCCATACTCCGAAACTTTTTCCAGTTCATCACCATGCTTCAAAACCGTATATGGACACACTGTAGTATAATTAGACCCTAGCGAGATTGTCTTTGATAGTTTCAAATTATTAAAAAATAATTTAGCCTTCTCTATGTCATGGAACGTAATGGAAAATACTCCACCATAACCACCATATGTTTTACATTTAATTGCGTCATAGCACATCTTAGTTTCCTTTGACGTTGTCGTTGGATAATATATTTTCTTGAATAATTTACCGTTTGCTTCCTTTTTACCAACATATGGAGATAAAACCGTATTAACTAAATATTCAGTAGTATTATTGATTCTAGTTGTCTTGGAAAGAAAATCTCTTGAATTTTTTTCCAGATAAAGAATATCTTCACACCATAGACAATCTTCAAATCCATCTGGAAAACTTAAGAATCGTTTAGCAAAATCATAAATCTTGCTCATGGGATTTAAGACCATTGAACCAGCAATAACGTTAGAATCACCAGTAAACACTTTAGTTAGAGAACTACAAATAATATCAGCATGTATTATCGCATCAATATTGACAAACCCAGCTATCGTTTCATCCACAATAATGAAAAATCCATACATATCAGATAACCTTTTCAATTCAATTAAGTCACCCATTTTCAATAATGGATTTGATGGAGCTTCAATGAAAACAGCTAGGATTTGTTCACCGGAATGTAATATTTCCTTCAATTTGCTCATTGCTGAATTTTCTTCATCATTATCAGATAAGAAATGTGTATGGTTGAATTTTTGTAATACTTCTAATGTATCCACAGATGGAAATCCAAACATTACTGTCTCCTTGTACGGACTACCATACCCAATCAATCTATTATTAAACGTACCATTAGGACTTGGAGTAGAGTCATCAGTTATAGAGTATCTTAACCTATCCACCCTTTGGGAATCAAAATGTAATAATAACCTATGTGCTGTAAATAATGCAGCCATTCCACTTGTGAATAAATAAACATCTGTCTCTGGATTTAATGGAATGGAATTCCCTCCACTGCCATTATCGGTATCGAAACTATTACTTCTCATGTTGCTGGTAGATATATGATTTGTATCGATATCTGATACGGTACGAGAAACTGTGCCGTTTGTGTTGTTAGTATGGGTTCGTTCATCATTTGCTAGCGGTAATGTTTCATCCATGTCAATTGGTTCTGCTGGTATAGTGGAATGGATATACGGCGTTGGTTCTTCTTCATCTTCTCTATCATCAAAGCCCTGACTATTACTATTATTATTATTTCCATTAATATGGGTATCTAAAAATGTCGACATATTGTTACCATTATTACGATCATTAAAGTGATAATTTTCGTTTTCATCATCGTGATCATGATCATAATCAGAATCCATAACATTCTTAGTAATTCTCTTCTTAATTAAACTCTTCGCTCTATCAGTGAATGTAAAATTGAAATTCCTACCATATCTCGATTCAATGAATTCCTTCTCATCATCATTATCATTTTCTTCCCCAATGGAATGAGGTATTGTTGTCCTCGTTGATTTTTCTAACATAAACAATTCATGCAATACATATTCAGCCAAATACTCCGAAATAATTTCACCTGATAATCTCCAATATTCCATCATCAATGGTTCAAATTCCCTCTTTGTGAACACTACAGCAATCTTACATTCCCTCTTGAATGCCATCTCATTAGAATCCTTTGGTTTAGAAGTAGCCAATTGCAAAATCCTAACCTTAGGAGGAGTCGTTGTCGTTGAAGCTCTAGTGACTTTCACAGCAATATATTCTCTACATCTTTTCGCTACTGTGTATGAAGGGAAACAGATACAGGTTTCATTCTCTTTGGCATATCTATCACTTAAAATTTCACACAATCTTTTCACTGATTTAGCTAGTTTGATTCTAGGGTGTATATCTTTGATATCGTCCCATGTTAGTGATGAAGTTGGCGGAGCGGTTGTAGATCTGTTAATCATTGTATTTTCTTTTAAACAGGACAAGATGAGCGAACACTACCTTAATTAAAATGAATTTGAGTGCGTTGATTGGTAGGATTGGTTAGTTGACTAGTCGTTACACGAGGATATAAATAATCAACTCTTTATGTGAACATTCTCTCTTCAGACCCACATCTGTTGGTTGAGTAACCATGTGTCATAGCAATTATAATAATTCATCAAGTTTATTTCAGTTAGTATAGCTTGCAACGTGTGGTGTTAGGGTGCAATATGGTAAAGATGAAGTGTCCCAGGTGAGATTCGAAGTGCGAGACTATAGATGATGACAATTTACTGAAATGAATGTTTTTCGATGGATGTGATTATATTAAGTTCATAAGCTTTTATGGGCCAAATAGCGCGTGTATACCATTACAATTTATTTTTTATCAAGGTGTTTTCCAGACTCTCATATGTTGGACAATAATACAAACCTACGTATAGGCCAACACTTCCATTTCGCTGGGCTGGATTATTCAAGGCATCTGCTCTATTAGATAGGTAACCATCTAATATGGAGCTGTTTTCCTTATCCATTTCTCCTGTTAAGTTGAAACTGTTTCTCAAATACCTTCTAGACTATTCTATAAGTACGTATACATGTTCGATGTAAGATCATTGTGTCACTCCATAAGGTGAAACAACTGTACCAGTTCTATGAGAGGAAATAAAGAAACGAGGCCTCAGCATGTTCTAGACTTCCCTACGTTCAACTAATATTATTTTTTGAATAATAATTATTCAATTAACCGACCCTGAGAAGGGTGTTGTTGATTAAATCAACTTGATTGTCCAAAAAAAAATTTTTATTAATGCATAAATTATGCAAAAATAGAATCCCTCAAACATCTATAATGCGTTGTTTGGGGAGGGTTTTTCTCACCGATGCTCCCCCACATTTTCGTACGGGTTATTCACTGTATATTCCGCGGGTGCATACATTATTCAAGGAACATGAAAAAAGAAAAAATTCCGTTGACTATCAAAAACCCTCTTCTTCATAGTATAATGCAAAAAATCGTATCGTATTTACGGGTGGACCATCTAACGACAATCGACTAGCAATGGCAGAAACAGACACCGTATTTCACCTTACATAGGTTTACCGAACTCAAGTGTAGTGGATTGGTAGAACAAGGTGTGTCCCACCTAGGTATGTACGTATGAAATTAAATTAAAGAAACTTAAGGGGGGTGTTTGATTTGGTTGCGTATGCAAATATTCATTCATTGCGTATGATGGACCACACATACCAGGATTGCTAATGGTTAACCAGCTACTGTCAATATGTCTGTTTAACATACCTGGTTTTGCATAATTAACCTAAGACAACAATGAATAGTGAATATTCATACGTGTAGGCAAAATGTTGTATCTTCTTGTATCCGGTAAGGAAGAACGTGGATACTCACATACGTACGCAGAAACCTGACATCTGTACGTAAGCACATTTCTCGAATCAAAACTCTTAAATAACAATAGGTGCCAGTGAACTCAATGATATAAAAGGATCAAAGATTTATTCAATTGTAAAGTAGTTTTTCTTTCTTGATTAGTTCTGAATTATAATAATCATAATAAAAAAACCACACGCAAACACATACAAACAAAAACAACTAATTATAACAACTCAATTATGTCTGAAATTACTTTAGGACGTTACCTTTCGAAAGATTACATCAAGTCAGTGTTGACACTGTCTTTGGTTTACCAGGTGACTTCAACTTAACTTTATTAGACAAGATCTATGAAGTCCCAGGTATGAGATGGGCTGGTAATGCCAATGAATTGAATGCCGCTTACGCTGCTGATGGTTACGCTAGAGTCAAGGGTATGTCATGTATCATCACAACTTTTGGTGTCGGTGAATTATCCGCTTTGAACGGTATTGCTGGTTCTTACGCTGAACACGTTGGTGTCTTACACGTCGTCGGTACCCCATCTACCACTTCTCAAGCTAAGAATTTGTTATTGCATCATACTTTAGGTAATGGTGATTTCACTGTTTTCCACAGAATGTCCTCCAACCTTTCTGAAACCACTGCTATGATCACTGATGTTACTACTGCCCCAGCTGAAATTGATAGATGTATCAGAACTACTTATATTGCTCAAAGACCTGTCTACTTAGGTATCCCAGCTAATTACTTTGATTTGAAGGTACCAGCTGCTTTATTAAACACTCCAATCGACTTGGAATTACATCCAAATGAACCAGAAGCTGAAAAGGAAGCTCTAGACATGATCTTAGAATTGATTAAGGATTCAAAGAACCCAGCTATCTTAGTCGATGCTTGTGCCTCAAGACATGACGTCAAGGCAGAAACCAATAAGTTGATTGAATTGACCCAATTCCCTCATTTCGTTACTCCAATGGGTAAAGGTGCTATCAATGAACAACATCCAAGATATGGTGGTGTTTACGTCGGTACTTTATCCAAGCCAGAAGTCAAGAAAGCTGTTGAATCTGCTGATTTGATCTTATCTGTTGGTGCTTTATTATCCGATTTCAACACTGGTTCTTTCTCTTATTCTTACAAGACTAAGAATATTGTTGAATTCCATTCCGATTACATCAAGATTAGAAACGCTACATTCCCAGGTGTTCAAATGAAATTCGTCTTGGATAAGTTAAACGCTATCATTCCTGAAGTTGTCACTGGTTACAAACCAACTGCTGTTCCAGCTAGAGCTCCAGCCAACAAGGCTGTTAGTGGTACTACTCCATTGAAGCAAGCTTGGATGTGGAATCAATTATCTAAGTTCTTAAAGGAAGGAGATGTCGTTATTGTGGAAACTGGTACTCCCGGTTTTGGTATTAATGAAACTACATTCCCAAAGAATGTTATTGGTATTTCTCAAGTCTTATGGGGTTCCATTGGTTATGCTACTGGTTGTACTCTTGGTGCTACTATGGCTGCTGAAGAATTAGACCCACATAAGAGAGTTATTCTTTTCACTGGTGATGGTTCTTTACAATTGACTGTTCAAGAAATCTCTACTATGATTAGATGGAATTTGAGACCATACTTATTCATCTTGAACAACAACGGTTACACTATTGAAAAGTTAATTCACGGTCCAACTGCCCAATATAATGAAATTCAAAGCTGGGATCATTTGAAGTTGTTGGAAACTTTCGGTGCTAAGGATTATGAAAACCACAGAGTTGCTACCACAGGTGAATGGACCAAATTGACTGAAAACAAGGACTTCAACAAGAACTCTAGAATTAGAGTCATCGAAGTTATGTTACCAGTCATGGATGCTCCAGAATCTTTGATTAAGCAAGGTGAATTGACTGCTAAGATTAATGCTAAGAATTAAAATGATTTATGAAAGTATCACTTTAATATCTTCATGAAATCTTTTTTTATCTACTTCATCCAAAAATATCCATTTTTTAACGACTGATGTACCTTACGTATAGACATAAACTATGTAGATTATATATATCATATGAATTAAAAGAATATAGACTCTACTTGAAATCTATTTGTAGTATTAAGATTAATTACGATCCGTTTGTAAAAATGTATTACAAAGTGTCCATGTCTATTTGAAAAATATGTATTTTGAGTTCAGTATGAATGTTTGTTGTCTATGCTTCTTACGAGTTTTAATACATGTATCAATAACACAACATGTGGTCGTCAATTTTTTACAACCGTGCAAGCAACTCATACCTCACAAACAATCTATCTAGATACCACACGGCCAAATAATGTTGATCACTACTAGTAGAGAAAACAATCTCTCCTTTCTCAAGAGAAGCATGGTCCTGACTATATGACTTTATGAAGGAGCCAGAAGGGGCATACCAATTTGTTATTGAACGACATAACAATCTCGTGAGGTATATATTGCGAACCCATAAAAATTTTATTTGCAAAAATGCGTATTTGAGGTAGATCAATCTCTTTCATTGTGAAAAAGAGACGATAACTTTTAGATATTAATAGGATTTACCAAATTGGAAAAACAGAATAACTTTTTGGAATATCACTATCATTTCGAACAATATATCAGATCATTCCAAATCAAGATTTTTTTTTTCTTGCGATTTAATGAATTGGTAATGGCCTATCAGAGAATATAATTTTATAATTGATCACATCGACCAATTGCACTTTCTTCGAAGAATTATCGAATTTCAATAACCCCAATGGGGTATCTAATTTAACAATCTTTCCCAATAACCTTTGTTTAGTCCCGATAAATAATGTTGCCAATTTTTTCTCTTGATCAAGATTCAATAATCCAAATCTAACGATATCAATTTCACCATCATTGTATTTCGAGTAACGTGAATCTGGTGCATCAGTTGGTACAGTTTTGGGCATCTCAAGATCACCTTGAATTTCTAGCATGGTGTGACCTAATGGTGTCGGTATCGTTATCTGTCTTGCTCCATCTTGTGTTTCATGTAGGAGGGTTTGTAGATGAGAAGTAGTAATTTCTACTGCTGGCATAATCGTTTGGGGTCCGTTCTTGTTTGCAAAATCCTAATTGACTATTCGAAGTGCCTTAGAATGAATCACCTATATGCGAATTATAAACCTTTTTCTATCAATAAACCATATCTTTGTGACAATAATATCTCTTGACAATCTTCATTGTCTCTTTGAAACTTTTCATGTTGAGATGGAAATCCCCCTCCGTAGTTGAGCGCTTATAAACTACGAGGGATGGATTCCGCGCATTTTAGAGCTAATGATATATATAATACTATACGTATTTGAGATTTGAGATGAGAAGATATATAGATAGATAGATTGTTGATGATCAATTGACAGTTTGACACACACATATACATTGACAGCCCACCAGACTTTATTCCATAATATACCATCGGACACACATATACAAAAGAAGATGCTACGCACGATAAGTACCATATTAAGCAAAGTCAATAACACAATTACAAATTCGAAGAAGACATTAATACAACGGTACACAGAGGATCTATCCCACATAACTTCTCAAATTCATGCTTTGGAAAGTAGTTTACAAAGGAGACAAGCTGTATTGGATCATTTTCAATCACAATTGACTTTCTACGGGTTGAGTGCAATCGTTTGTCTTGCATCGGCAGCGTATTACTATTCTTCTTCTTATTCTGAGAATGAGGGGAATACTGAATGGGTGTGGATAACTGTGTTAGTTTTGGGAGTTATATTGTTAGGGTTTCTTAAATGGGTAAGTTATAAATTGGAAGGATGGTATAAGGAGAGACAAGATAAGAAATTAAGTAAATTACGAGCTACACATTCTAAGAAGTTGGAGAGTTTGAAAAGAGAGACACAATTCCATGAGACAAATTCGATTATACAACGGTTTTCTAGTGGTAGTAATCAAGATGATGATGCGATGGTCTTGATGGATGAACAATTAAGTGCAAAATATGATGAATTCAATCAATTGAAGAATGAATTGAATAAATTACAAAAGGATAATGAATTTGTTAATAATAAAGAGAAAAGTGATGTTTGGTTTGATAAAGTTATCGGTATCCTTGCTGGTGGTAACGATTTAAATAATACAATTAGGCCAATTGTTTGTTCTAATTGTAAAAGACATACTGGTGCTTACAGGTTGTTAAACAAACCATTACAATATGTGTGTCCAGTATGCGGTTGTAAACTTGATGAGACGATCAAGAACCAACACGAGGAAAGAGAACCAAGTGCAGTTGATACAATTGACACTAAAGATACAAATGATAGTAATAAGAAGACAAAAAAGTCTAAAAAGAAAAATGGGTCATTAAAAAAGGTATAGTAATAAAAAATTATATAATTTTTTCATATATCATATATTTCTATTATCTACCACATGTTACACATCTTACTTGGATAAAGACATGATAGCGTTAACGATATCACCGTTATGTTCTTTCAAAGCCTTAATAGCTTTGTTCTTAGTGACATTGGTTTGTTGAATGACCAAATCGATATCTTCCTTAGATAAATCCCCTGCGTCAACTTCTGCGTCATCTTCTTCGACAGCAGCGATAGCTTCATCAAGGGCACCAGTAGCGGCAGCTTCCATATCAGCTTGAATATCTTGAGGAGACTTGGTAGCGATATCTTCGTTACTTGGTAAGATCCCTGAAGAGGCAGCTTGTTGTTGAGCAGCAGCTAATTTTTGAGTGAAATCGTCTACTTTAGCTTCACCAAAGACAACGTAGTTACCACCGACAGATCTGTAAACTTCTGGTTTTTCAATGGCGACAATTTCGTTGTTCTTCTTTCTGAAGGCAACTCTGATGATACCTGGGACTAATCTTAAACCCAATTTACCGATTAATTCTCTGGCCTTCTTTTCGTTCTTGTTCAAGATGGTGACGTTGGAGTTAGCTGGGATAGACATTGCTGTTGCGAGTGTTGGTATTTTTGCTTGTGTGGGTACAGATTAATTGAATTGGATGAAAAATAAGATCAATTGAGTAGTTTACAACTGACCATTTTGTAAAGCGGCTCTGTCACTCATTCAACTGAGTGGTTCGCTGGATGGATGGACAATACTGTTGTGAGAGATCTTCATTGTTGCAAGAGTAGTGGTAGTGGTAGTGGTACTGTAACTGTATTAGACTGGATTGTTTGGTTTGCAAAATTTTTTTTTCAAGTTCCAGAGTTTCCAGGAGGGTAACACATAATGTACTGGGCAGTTACCCTCCTTTTAAAATTATTAGGGTACCGAATTAGGGTAAAGCAATTTATAACAAGGGCTTAAAATATTAGGGTAAACTGCTCTTCCTAGGGCTTCCAACCGGACAAATACCAAAGAGAAAAGCAACAAACGACTTAGAGAAATCTACATGAGTGAGATCTCATCGATCGCTATTTGTAAAATACAATCTAGTTTCTACAAAGCGAGTGTATGCACTGAAGAAATGCACACAGACGTAGTATCACTTCCTATGATAAAACACATACTTTCCTGTACATAAAAATATACATGCATGATTCCTTTATTTTCTAAGGGCAAAATAGATAAACTGTCTCTATATTTGCGAAGAAATTTGCATGATATACGGCATACTTTCATTCGGAGACCAATTGTAACAACAACACTGTACTATAATAATAATAATCGTCCAGGTTTATCATCCACGTCTCCACAATTGCATAATAATATATCATACACGTTCCTCCATTCAAGAATACGATATATTCATACACCGAAGAGCAAGGGTAATGACTCTCCTCACGACACATCCAACACATTACAACATCTAATTGCAGAGAAAAATAGACGTCTATCACAAGCCACCAACATCTTCCAAAAATTGAAAATAAACATCCGTTGGATCCTAAAAAAATCATACAAGCCGTTCAATGCAGACGACATAAGTGCAGTCATCTCTTGGGTCCTAGTAAGCAACGTAATAATATTCATCTTATGGACCACCACATTCGTCTCCCTAATTATCTACTTATTAAATTCCATCTCATTACAAGATTACCTAGTGAAATCTATTGGTAATTTAATAACAAGAGGCACACCAAACTTATCAGTAATCTTTGAGGACGCCATAGTACCGGATTGGTCCTCTGGGAAGATCATATTCAAAAATGTGTTTGTTTCAAGAAGACCCAAATTATTGAAGGGGTTCCAAAAGGGGTCACAAGAAGATGCCGTTCAAAGAGCTAACTTGGCCTTGACGGAGAAGAATCTGTTGTTTTTGTCACCGGAGTCTTCCTCTTCAGCGAATGAGAATGATTGGAATTATACGCAGTTTGATTTGACTATTGATAAAGTGGAGATTTCATTGAATTTCACCAAATGGTTGAATGGAAAAGGTTGTCTTGATGAAGTGTCTATTAATGGTCTTCGTGGGATTGTGGATAGAACTCATATACGATGGAAGGACAATGATGATCCGAGAGATTTTAGAAATGTTTATCAATTGGGAGATTTTGAGATTTCGAAATTTTCAATGAATGATGGATTGTTTACTTTGTATCAACCTAATGGATTTAGACCGTTCCAAGTTAGTATATTTAATTGTGATTTACCACAATTAAGGAAACATTGGCTTTTTTATGATATTTTGAAGGCTACTAACGTTAGTGGGACCTATGATAATTCCATGTTTACCATTCATAGAACATTACAAAATACAAATACTCAACAGGAGGCAACTAATGATAACAATAATAATAATGATTCTCATCATGGAGATAGTCCACCATGGAGGAAAATTACAAGATTAAGGGTAGATAATTTAGATGTAGAACATTTAAATAGAGGCATAGAGGGTCCATTTGGTTGGATCAGACAAGGTCAAGTAGACATGGTTGGTGATGTCTTATTGCCCGATAAAGAGGCGGATAAATCAGAAATCAAGGCAATATTGGCAGAGATTGGTGATAGGTTTTTAAATGAAGCGAAAAAATTATCATCCTCTTCCACAACTCGATCATCAAGAGACACTGAGAATACTACGATAGATCCTGAACAATACTTCATTATGAAATTCTTCCTTAAATTGAAAAACGTCAAGGCAGAAGTACCATTATTTCCCTCGGAATTGAATTATATTAATGGTACATTAATACGACCCATAGTCGGGTATATAAATTCAAGAAGGACATATATCCCCATTGAATGTAAAGTGATTAAGAATGTGGCAGATTTTGAAGGGTCCTGGACCATCTATGATTCATATCTGATGAAGGATTTAAGTGCAGAAGTTTACGATGCATTTGCTAAATATGTAGCAGACCAACAACAACGAAAGAAACGGTTCAAGAGAATCAGTTTCTGGTCATTGCAAATGTTAATCCAGTTGGTTTTAATGAGTGTCGGTACCATAGCATAGCATAGCATATTCATATATATATATATATATATATCTCTAAAGTGTGAAGCGGAGAGCGTAGCGCGATGTAATGATTTTTAGATATCAGGGGAATCTGCCTTTTTAACCTTTTATATATATGTAGTACGTGCGCACGTATAACAATGGTCATGGATGGAATAGGAACGGGATGGCAAGTAACGACAGCAAGATATAATCTACCTGTAACCATCTTTAAGAGTGTTATTCTACTCATTCTATTCATTACATATTTATTGACACAAAGACTTCCCAAAACAGAACATTAGCACTAATATTAAATAAAAGAAGTATAGCGAAAAAAGACAAAATGACTCGTCGCCCAGTAATACAATCCATATTCTCCCTCGGTGGTTCACTAGCCATGGTTAAAGGACTTAAAAGGGTACTAAGGAAATATGATCTCCCTGAAAACTGGTTAACTCCAACTCAAGGAAACAGCACGCAAGAGAACATCAACAAAACGAATGAATTAATCAGTATCCTACAGGAAGTATCCAACGCAATGCACTCTCGTGATGACATTAGTTTTAGTAAACAATTAGAAGAAGCAGGGGATGGAATCACATGGAAGAAAGTTGGGTTGTTTGTATTAAAAGAGTCGATTAATATGGATACAAAAATCGCTGCTGGAATTATTTTTACCATCTTATTTTTACCTTTATTATCAGCATTATTGTCTAATTCAATAGGTAAAAAATTGCGTAAGAAAAAGAATGATAATGTTGATTTTGCTACACAGACGGAACAAAGTCATCACTATGGGCCTGCAGAAAGGGCTTTACTACAATTTGGTAAGAGTAAATCGGAACCTATATTACTTGAGGATAATGATATCCATCCAATATTATCCAATCTGGCAGGTGAAAAAATAGAGGAAGGAAACCAAAGTGAGGAGGAAGAAAAGGGAATTACGGGCGGCAAGGAAGACGAAGGTAAAGACGAAGAACAACAAGAAGAAGGTGATGACTACGGGCAAGGAGAAAGTGAAGAAAACGTTGAAATTATATCCCCTGAAGTTGATGATGATTTAAATGAGGAGGGAAATCATATTCAAGTAGAAGATGATGAAAACACCAACTCTTTCGAAAATGTTACAAGTTTCAGTAATAATATTGAAGATATCAATTCATTCTTGAGGCCAATCGAGGAAGAGGAAGGTAATGTCAATGATAATAAAAATAAAGCTGATAATGAACAAAACGAAGTTGAAGCTGATCAAGTTGAAGGTGCACAAACTTCAATTAAAGAAGATAATAATGGAGAGGATAGAAATGAAACAGACACTACTTACGATATGGCCATACGAACGATTGACTTTGGTGAAACCCCTTCCCCTAACTCATTAACCCACGACGTTGAGAATGAAACATCGACAACGAATAACTCTTCCTATAAACTCTCCCATCCAAATAACGCAGACGTGGCCCTAATACATTTGGAGCCAGATACGACTGCCCTAGAAAGGAATACTTTAACTTTCCCTGAAGAAATTCCTGATTTAAATGAAGCAGAAGCATTAGTTGGTGGAGAAGAAAAGTCCAAGGATTTAAGAGTATCATCTAATGGTTCTTTAAGTTCACATTCAAACAGTCCTCATATTCATGTTTCACCTACGAAATCAATGCATCCAGATGCACAAGTGAACAAAGAACAAGCATATTCTCAACCATTTACGTACTAAGAGCTTATATAACACTTTCAAAATCGAACGGCAATTATAGTTTCTTTACACGTAGAGTTACATAACATATACCAGACGGGGTATCTTCCCTGACATTTGTTTTATAACACGTTTCTCGAAATTACTGTTTTTTAGAAAACTCAAAACTAGAGGTATTTGAATCCCAGACGCAATTAAAACCATTTGATACATTTAGTAATACGGTTGAATTCAACGGTTTTGGAAAGATTTCGCTTGTTTGATTCGTTATACCGATCAATAAAAAAGATATCCGACTGAAGTATTTGGAATGGAAAGAGGTTGGAAAGTCCGAAATGGGAACATTTATTTCAAAGAGGAAGCTAGTCCTCAAGTAACGGAACATATATCTTAACAAAGTGTCACACACAGCCGAGGTACATAACAATCACTTAAAATCTTCACAGTTGATGTTACACGATTCTCAAAAAAAATAGGCGCAATGAGTAAATACCTCTCATAATGATATTTTCAAAGAATGAGACAGTCATTTTTATTATCAAATACTTCCTAGTTTACCGAATTTTCCTTGTTTTTTTATAACCATATTTTATGTATACGATATATAAAATTCGGTTACGTAGTTTCAAATAGATATGGTTGTAAGCCAAGGAATGGTACACAATTACTCTTTGTCTTCCTTGGCTAGTTATTACTCAACGTAAACTATTTCAAGACACATAACCTATGTTACTAGTCTGCGTTACCATTACGTATTTTACTCAACTTAATTTTACGTATAATCCTTTTAGAAGTTCCATTAATCTGATCGCGTTTAACGTGTGAAATTTTTCATGCAAACATGAGAAGCTCATCGCAAAAACTTTTAGTTTATATCTGTTATGATTTTGAATGTCAGAAGGACTTGAAGAACAGCAACAATTTTTTCATACACACTTACTTAGCCAATACTTCAAGAATCTGCTACTTAAAAATTGTTAGGATATTAACAAGGAATAAATAAAGATACAACAATAATGTCCCACGAAGCATATCCTTTGGTAGACTTGGTGAAACAATTGGACCAAGCCTCTGGTTATGAATTTCAAACACTATTGAAAACTTTAACTTCTCCAGTTTATATTAATGAACAAATATTGAAGTCTGAATTAGGTTTATTAAACACCAAGATTCTAAAATTGTTAAGATCTAGTGATGATTTTGATGTTTGGAAAGGTTGCCATACCGCTGTGGTCATTTGTTCTTATAACCCGTTAGTTCTGTGTTCCCACGCAAGTCAATTATTAGCTGCTATCTATTCTAAATTGGAACAGAAGGTTGGTTATTATCAATCTACCATCTCAACTATGCAAGGCAAAACTCTATTGGAGACTTTAATCTCTTCATTATCCATCATTATGGATTTGATGAGAAATAAACCAACTGTATCTAGAGAAGGTTTGGTACCAAAATTAAGAGCTATCATTCCAACACTGATTACACTATCTCAAGATGAACCACAATTATGTTTACCTGTCTTACAAACTTTACTTAAGAGAAACTCTACCACATTCAAACCATTCGTGAATAAGTACCGAATTGTTTTGAGTAATTTAATTGTTAACCATTATCATTCCTTCGATAAAGATACTCAGACATTAATTTGTAACAATTTTGCATACTTGCATCTAATTAAGATTCAAAATGCTCAATCTAAAGGTACAGATATCGATGAGGCACAATCTCATCATAAATCATTTAGTGATGATACATGGACATCAGGACTTTTAAATATCTTATACCAATTTAAACCTATCATAGAACTATGTGGCGAACTATTAGATTTCAAACAAGACCAAGATTTACAAAGGATTATCGAAAGTTTACCTCATAGCAACGTCAAGAGCGATGATAGTGATGATGATAACGAGAGCGTTCATGATTTCCTTCCAGTTTTGAAATTGGATATGAACGCACCATTGACGTTATGGCAAATTTCTAATCGTTTGAACTTACTAGTTGGTTTAATGAACAGTTTTATCAGCTTACCGACCCCATTTGCCATAAGAATTCCCATTGGTGGGATTAATGCGATTTGTGAAACTTTATTAAGTATGACGACCAAATATATCCCATTGAAAAGAGAGTTACGTCGTGATCAAGAATTGAATTCAATAATCCATGATATTTTCCCACAGATTCAATTAAATGGTATTCATCTGTGGACGAACTTGATTCGATCATGTAATAAATGTTGTATTCCATTGGGTTCGAAGATACTATCGAATGTGGAACTGTTCATACCTTTAAAGAATAAGAGTAATTTAATTGATTTTGAAAGATGTTATGCATTAAAGAATGAATTTGGTGATGTTTTCAAATTGATTAATATAGTTTTACCATTGATGGGTCATCAATTTAATGAAATTGATCCAATTATTAAATTGATTAATGTTGCCTTGTATCTTTCTGAAGATAAATCCTTAATTGATTCAATTTTTAACCAACAGAAGGAACTTCAAAGTGCTGCGATGAAGAATAATAATAATAATAGCAATAATAAGAAAAAGAATAAAAGGGATCAAAATGTTGGAGCATTATCTGATTTATATACCCATCCTGAGGAATTTGTAATTACTACATCAAAGGAATGGTATGATGAAACTAATCAATTTTTCATTATGATCTTAAACAGTTTGGTTCTCTCCAGTACACAACAAACCAGAATTATCAAGTATTCAGTATCCATTGCATTATATTTGAAATCTATAAACGATGAGATTCCTAGGAGTTTTATTGATTTAATTAGATGCATTGTCTTACATCCTGGGTATGAAAAAGTTTCCATTTTACCAATTGCTGTTAATATCTTAAAGGATGTTAATGATGAAATGTTTGATTTATTATGTCATCCAAGGTTACCTACCAATATGGTCTATCGTGTTAGGAATAATAATGCTAACGTTGTTGAAGATGAAGATGAAGATGAAGATGATGGTAGAATGATAGTTGACGAAGAAACAGCAGCAAACGAAGCTGATAATGTCTCTCTTTCTTTAAAAATGACTGAGGAAAAGGAGAAAGTTGTTATTATGCCACATGTTGAAAGAAAAGTCGACATAATTGAAGACGAAACCAAAATTTTCAAGAAGAGAGACATTGAAGATGTTCAACCAGAGATTGAAGAAACGACGAAGAGAGTTAAAATTGTTAAGGAAGAAGAAAAGGTGAACAATGAAGTACCAGTTCAAGTTATCGACGAGAAAGCTTTTACAAGTAACATTGAGGATAAAGATAATGGTGAAGACGATAACGACGATGATTCGGAATTCGAAATTCCAGTTATTGATATAAGTGATGATGAAGATGAGGAAGAATAGAAATATGTATATATTCAATAATAGAACTGTTGATATGACATGAGAAAAAGTACAGATGTATAGACTATATATATGTATATTTAAATTATAATGTACCATGGAAAGAAAAGAAAAGGCGAAGTTATTACTTACACGAAACCTTTTCTAAACTAAATCACAAATTCCCTTAACAACTGCATCTCTTGTCATGATAGAAAGGGGAGCAGGGCCACTCACATATTGACTAAAGAGATATCTGCCAATGATCGGATCTTCACAACGGCCCAATTTAAAGAACTCATCTCTTTTCTTACTATGAAAAGTCAATTGTAAAGCACCATCATTTAATAATTGCACGTACAAATCATCATCTTTATCCAATGCCCCTTTTCTATTGAACGCCTTCCTCAAATCCAATATCCCCTTATCTAAAGCTTCTTTATTCTTCTCAGCCTCCGGATGTTTCTTTATAGTTCTAATCATCCCGTCTCTCAAATGGTTGAAATTCGTGTTCCTCATTGGAGAAATCTTAGCCATCAAATTGATTCCATTATCTAACAATTCATTAATTAGGATTGTTGATTTGACAGGATCCATAAGAGCCAAGCGTAAGTTTTCTGCATGAGACTTGGTCGAATCGAAAGTATCAATGAATGCCTTTGATAAATAGTTGGAGTTAAACAGTTTTGGAATCATGTATTTGTCCTTATCAGCTACGTAAATACCTAGAGCATATACTTTAAATGTAACCACGGTTACTGATCTTACCCCAACACCTAATAGGGAATATTTTAGATCGAATGGGTATTTTGAAGGTGTGATTTTTTTGGGGAAAGGTGAGATTTGTGGGTCTACGTCGACGTATTGTTCTGTTTCGCTGATGCTGAAGTTCAAGTCTTCAAATTTGTAAGCTAGGAATGCAGCAGCTAATGTCAATGTTACGATGGCTGAGTTTCTAATAACATTCGAGTTTTTGATTGCTGGAGGTTCTGTTTGTTGTTGTTGCTGTTGGGAACGACCGGTGGTAGAGCTGAACTTCCTTTGGAAAGGCTTGTTGGATAACATCAAGGAGGTCAATCTTGATGATTTGGTAACTTGTCCGATAGCCTTTGCATTGGATATCTTAGTTACTTGTCTAAGGGATGTTTTGCTTATTAACTTTGTGAACGTCATTATTGTCATAAACGTCCTTATACTTTTGCTCAATAATATTAGATATTATAAGCAGATATGATGTCCTTCGAAGTATTGTTGAACTTATAAGATAATAATTGAAATTACCCAAGATTACTTAAAAGTTTTACGAAGAAAAGTTTGGATATTGAGAGTGAGAGATCCTATCCTTGTTCGTTTATTCGACTGTGATTACTCGAGGATTGTTCTTGTTATTATTAAGCATGCAGCATAGCTTGCAGATCTCCCTTTGTACGGGCAGTTCTGAGGGAAAAAAGTGAAAAATTCCTCAAAATTTTGAGAAATTTAGAAGTGTCACTAAAGGACAAAAACCGGTAAGTAAGGAGAAGGTGCAGATGGAGATGAAGATGAAGATGGAGAGGAGGACGGGTCCACGATACTTACGTACTCGAGAAAATTGATCTGTTGGTTTACACCTTGTAACTGTCATTATTGCATCAAAAATTGAGTAACGGTTAGATACTAGTATATTCATATATATCATATATATATATATATATATATAT
>NC_016482.1:792289-800484 GCF_000227115.2 Naumovozyma dairenensis CBS 421
GGATTTCGCCGTATAGTCAAATGATTATTGATGATATTACTGTTTACCTCTTTATTAAAGATGATTATTTAATTCTCTCATATAGGCATCGTTGATGCGACTACATTCCTCCATTGCTTCCGCGTCTAAGATAAAATATTGTACGTTGCATAAAATAACGTCATAAGTTAGTATAATGTATGCACCATGATTAAACTGAAGGATATGAGACTAGAGATTATACATACATTTCGCATCGAGACATGCTATTACTTGTTTTTTCAAAGATTGTCTCTGTGAATCAGACAATGTCTTGCTCGTGGTTGGCCTATCATCCTTCATTTTTGTTCAAGGACCGCAAATAAACAAAGGTTCTTACTTACCTCTATAGTGACTAGTAGTAGTGGTAGTAGTAGTAGTAGATTGTGTGTAGTTCATTATTCATCATCAACTCTTCATTATCCATTATTCATCATTCCTCCCATATAGTTAAACTGCAAGAAGACATGTCCTGTATATGTTTCTCTCTCTATTTCTCCCGCCACGTGACACAGACCTTTTATATAATAGATAGAAAATTCTATTTGAAGAATTAGCATTATTAGATTCACAGCTTTTGCCACCCGTCGGTAGTACAACGATCGATTAAGAAGGAGGGGAAACAAGGCAAGATAGTAGACACATTGTCAATTGATATACTTGATTGACGAACAGGTAGACATACGTAATAAAAGACAAAAAATAGCAATGGTTCTCGAGGCAACGGTATTGATAGTAGATAATTCCGAATATTCTAGAAACGGAGATTATCCAAGGACAAGATTTGAAGCTCAAATTGACGCAGTAGAATTCATATTCCAAGCCAAGAGAAATAGTAATCCTGAAAATACGTTAGCTCTCTTGTCTTCAGCAGGCTCCAATCCCACCGTATTATCCACGTTCACTTCAGAATTCGGGAAAATATTATCAGGTTTGCATGATACGTCTATCGGTGGATCCATTCAATTCACAACTGCAATTCAAATTGCTGCATTGACTTTGAAACACCGTCAGAATCAAATCCAACATCAAAGAATTGTAATGTTCGTTTGTAGCCCCATCACGGAGCCTAAGGATGAATTAATTAAATTAGCCAAGAAATTAAAGAAAAATAAGATCGCCATTGATATAATCAATTTTGGTGAAATTGATACCAATAATGAATTGTTAATGGAATTTATTAGTGTGGCAAATAATGTTTCTGATGAAAGTAGTAATTTGGTCACTATTGCACCTTCCAATTCAAGATTATTATACGAGTCTATAGCGTCCTCTGCAGTCATATTGGAAAGTGGTGTTACGGGCAATGATTTAATGATGGGTGCTGGCGGCGCAGGTGGTATGGATGGTGGGTTCATGGATTTCGGTGTTGATCCCTCCATGGATCCAGAATTAGCTATGGCGTTACGTCTTTCCATGGAAGAGGAACAACAAAGACAAGAAAGAGTAAGACAACAGGAGCAACAACAACAACAGCAGCAGCAGCAGCAGCAGCAGCAACAGCAAGAACAGCAATCCTCCGAAGATCAACCTTCAAACCAAGAAGAACAACCAAAATAAAACAATTAACTAGATAAGTAAATAAATAAAATTAATGACATCATATCATATCGTATCGTACTATATTATACTATGTTACCTTATTGCTACAAACCTTTATGCTATAAGTTTGGCTAAGTTCAGTTTCTTGAATTGATCGAAAACTCGCATTCGACCCTATCTAGCATTCTTGATACCGCCTTAAGCTTTAATTCTCCTCCCAAATATGGCATCATCTGGAAATTATTTATTTATTTATTTATGTTAAATGGGTTTATTATTGGCTCGATATTAATTGTATATATAATTAAATTTATACAAGTACTCGCAAATATACATGCAAAATTATATCAACGTCACTAAATAGTTTAAAGTCTTTGAGCAGCTTTAATAACATCACCTAAGACACCAGCAGCAGTGACATCAGCACCGGCACCAGCACCTTGAATAACGACAGGGTTATGATAACGTTTAGTCTTAATAGAGATAACATTATCAGATCCCTTCAAAGCAGCAAATGGATGAGAAGCATCATATTTTTCAATACCAACAGAAACAGTGTTGGTCTTGACGTCCACTTTCCCAATAAATCTTAAAACTTTACCTTCTTTAGCTGCTTCTTCTTTCAATTTACTCAATTCATCATCATATTGAGACAATTTTTCCAAAAATTCATCAGCGGTTTCAATTGATTCTAAAGCCTTTGGAATTAAAGATTGTACAGGGAAACTAGTTGGATTTTCCACTTCTAATCCTGAAATTCTAGCAACGATGGTAACCTTTCTAGCCACATCCAACCCATTCAAATCGTCTCTTGGATCAGGTTCAGTATATCCTAACTTCTTAGCAACTTTAACTACATCAGAGAATTTAACATCATTTGGTGCAATGGTAGAGAATTCATTGAAGATGTAAGATAAAGTACCGGAGAAAATCCCTTCAATCTTTTCCACTTCATCACCAGTGGCAATGATTTCCCTTAGGAAGCTGATAATTGGTAAACCAGCACCGACTGTTGCTTCATGGTAAACTAACCCGTCAGTTTCGTTACCTGCGAACAATTGGTTCCAAGTTTTCAAATCAGAAGAGAAGGCCTTCTTGTTTGGAGTAGCGATGGAGATCCCGTTTTCGACAATCTTTGGATAGAATGAGGCAATGTAGGCACTGGATGTGTTGTCAATTAAGATGACTGGTTTAGGAGATTTGGATAGGAATGTGATTAAATCTGGTAATGGCAAAGTTTTTTCCGTGGCGTTTTGTAAAGCGGTGGCCCAATCCCAGGTGTGGGAGGTTTGTAATGGTTCGTAATTGTGAGAGTATAATGATTTTTCTGCTTCTGCTAGGGCAATCAAGTTGTATTTGATGTTGGTGTTTAGGGCGATTAATTGATTTAATAATGAGGAACCGACGACACCGGCACCGATGACTGCAACATTGACACTTTTAGAGGCTGGCATTTTGGGTTTTTACTGAATTGGGATGGTTGAACAGCTAGTTGATGGCAGCTTTTTGATAGCGAATTGAGTCTCGTCGAGAATGAAACACCGCAATGTAGATTGAGATGGTGAAATGAGTCTTTCTCTTATATATAGTGTACGTATTTCAACCTGCCGTAGTTCTCATTTTTTTTCACTTTTCCCAGCACGTGCAATAATTTGGGGATCTTTAGGGTTTGGTTTTTTGGGGTATTTTCAAATTCAGATTGTTGGATGGGGCGATCGATAGATAGGAATTAACCCTCAGTTGATTGGGAAAAAAAAATAAGGAAAGTGAGGGCGTTGCAAAATCCTAACATCTTCACCTCTTAATACTGGCGCAAATTTTTATCGCCACATTCTTAGCTCTTAGCAAAACGAATATATTTCTCAGTTTGATATATATTTCATCGTTCTGTAACTATCTTCCCCAGGATGGTTTCGTATAAAGTCTAGTAAAGGATTATTAAGTTAAGTAACTGTCAACTGTCAACTGTCAACTGTCCCACTCGGGTTATTGTGCTAATTAGCTGAACTATAATCAGGGCTTAATATTATACCCTGTGAGAACCCGGAAAAAGTGTCGGATATTTCCAGAATTTCTCAAAAAATAAAAAAATTGTGGCGTTTTCCTTCTCGCTCCTCTCTTCTCATCCATCTCTTATATTCTGTGTACGTATATGTAAAAAGGTGTCAGACGACTGGAAGTGTCAAAGAACTGTCTCATCCGCATTGTATAAAGATAATGGTATAGATATAAGAAAATATGTGTCTGGTCTAAACGGTCAACTGCTCAATGGCTTCCTTCACAAAGGGGACCACTTGCTTCCTGGTTGCCTGGACATTCTGCTGATCAAAGACCAAATATGGATCTTCTTCAGTGTCTGTCATGGTACTTATAGTGTCGTTGACTAATGCTAATTGACCTGTAATCATGTCAACAAGTTTATTAACGTTTTCTGGTTTGAAAGATGGATCTGGTATGATACCTAATTCTCTCTTAAACCCATTTTCATCGGACTTCTTAGTCATTAACACAAGTACGGTCAATTTACGTTCATTTCTAAATTCAACACATTGCTTCTTGAAACTGGAATCTGGAGAGATATTCTTGTACAACCAATCCAAAGATTTAACTATAGAAGCAACACCGATGACGATTGGAACATTATTTTTGGTCTTGAATTCAAATTGTTTATAATCTTTACAAAGAATATCTTTCACACTAAAGTCACGTATATCCTTCTTAGCATGGTTTAATTCCTTATAATAACTGTCAATATCAATATTGGATAAGGAAGTCTCATTATATTGAATCAACCCTTCTTTTAGATGCGCCATAGCTTCTAAATCTGGATCTTCAACTTTATGTTTAAGATTAGAAGTATCTAAAAGAATACCTCCTAAACATAATGGGATAATATCAATAATCTTTTCCAATGATTTCCCCAACATATCATACCAATAATTGAAAACTAAAGAAGTACAACTCCCCGTAGGTCTTATAATTCTTGGTTTAGCGTCTAAGAAATTCTTCTGATCAAAATGATGATCAATGATCCCAGTAACTTTGTCCACTCCATACTGTTGTTTTGGTTGATCATTATGATCTACAAGTCTAGCTGACACTTTCCCTTTATGAATATCCTCCCATTTGTCTAAATCATCCATGAAAAATAAGGTATCTTCATTAATGGACATCTTATCCAGTGCAATCATAACATCCTTCCTTAATTTTAACTCAAGTCTAGGGATATTAATGATAGGAATGATAGGATTGATACCCTTCTGATAACCATGGTGAATATAACTGAAATAAGCATATGAAATGGCGCTCGTAATGGAATCAAAATCTGCACTCTCATTACCATATACTATGTTTAAATTCATAGTTGACCCTATGATCTTGGGTAAGTGTACATTTTTCAATTGCTCTAAGAATTGACGGACAGTAAAGATGTTTGTTGACATGATTGATCGTTCCTATTCTCTATCCGTAGCTATTAGCCTTCTTTATTTTACTCATCATCAGCAGTATCATCAGCATCATCATCAGCTTCCTCTCTTATTCTGATAACGTAAAGTTAAAAATGGTAAAAAATGTGACAAGGCACATAAAAAATTTACTGTCTGCGATGATTATAAAACACTATATACAATACATACTGGCCAAGAAACAACAAGAATAAGAGATACCCCAAGTAAATACGTGAAAGGATACACGCAATGATGTACCATCTCACACATCGATCAATTTTCCTAAAGAGGTCTTTCCCTTTGGCGACACGTCTAATAACCACCACTACAAGTACGTCAAGTAGTACATCAACAGCAACTGCCCCTGCCACTGCCACTGCCACTATTAGTAGTAACAGTACTGTGAGGAAACCTACCACAACATACCGTTCATCATCTGCTTCACAGCCAAGTAGCACTACAGCTACTAAAACTGCAACGAAAGCTGTCTTTTCAAAGACATTGAATCAATCATTGGGCAACATTCCATTGGAAAGTACCACCACCACCGCAACGAAAGGACTACCTGATTTACCTGAAATTATTACCAAGGAAGAATCTAATACAACTAATAATGATGTAGACTGGACCAAATCTTGGCATGGGATAGGTAGTAAACCGTTCAATGCGACAATCCAAACAGAATTAATGAAAGAATTAGACCCCAAAGATATAGAGATTAAACCAGACGGATTAATTTATTTACCTGAGATTAAATATCGTCGTATCTTGACTAAAGTGTTTGGTGCCGGTGGATGGGGGCTTGTACCACGTTCCGAGACCATTGTGACAAGTTCTTTGGTGACGAGAGAATATGCATTGATTTGTCATGGTCAATTGGTTAGTGTTGCTAGAGGAGAACAAGATTATTTTAATGAAGGTGGGATTCCTACTGCTACTGAGGGTTGTAAGAGTAATGCGTTAATGAGATGTTGTAAGGATTTGGGGATTGGGTCTGAATTATGGGATCCTGTATTTATTAAGAAGTTTAAGACTACTTTTTGTATGGATAAGTTTGTGGAACATGTTGTTACGAAGAAGAAGAAGAAGATCTGGCTAAGAAAGGATAGACAAGTCGAGTATCCTTTTAAATAAGTGTGTAACTAATGAACGATGAAATCCAAGAGAAAATACAAGTAAATATTCCGTATTATCAGTCAATGGACGTAGTAAAATCAAAAATACCATTATATATCAATTAAGCTGTATATTAAAACCCTTCAACATTTTAATAACTAATATCAGAGTATAATATAACCTAGTAGTGGAAGAACAGTTCTATCCTTCATTGAATCAACAGTCTCAAAGATGTATGTCTATATATATATATATATAAGACGAAAACGACAGAGAGTGACTTCCGTTTCTAATAAAAATATATATAAATAGATAAACTACGTACATAAAGTGGATGACTAAGGACAACTAGTAAGACAAGAAAAGGAATAAAAATAACAAATAAAGATACCCTAATATTGCTGAATCGACAGTATTATTAAACACAGCTAAAATAATGAAACATATTGTACATGAACTCCTCGGAGTCATCACAATAAGCAGTCTAATTTGTAATTTGGCCAGATCAGCGATAATACCGGAGAAAGTATTTGATGCCATCCCCCTGGAAGTAAAGGAGAATATTAATAATCCAAGCACTGAAGTAAAACTAAGAGGGTTAGAAGTAGGAGAATTGAATTTCCTCCATACAACAGACAGCCATGGTTGGATTGGATCACATATAGTGCAGCCGGATTTCGATGCAGATTGGGGTGATTTCATCACTTTTGTGGAACATTTTAAACATAATAGAATAGGTAAAGAAAATGATATTTTAATCATTGATACTGGTGATAAACATGATGGAAATGGGCTATGTGATGCTACTGTGCCAAACGGTATTGCCTCTACTGAGTTGTTTAATGAAATGGATTATGATCTTTTAACATTGGGGAACCATGAATTGTATAATCCTGAAAAGACTGTGTTGGAATATTACTCTACTGTAATGTCAAGGAAATTTAAAGGGAAATATATTTCTAGTAATGTGGAGTTCATTAAGGCTAATGGTGATATTGTACCTTTCGGAAATAAGTATTTGCACTTAGAAACACCAAAGAGAGGAATTAAAATATTAGCTTTATCATTTATTTTCCATTTCCAAAGGGCAAACTCGAGAGCAAGAGTTACGTCCCCCATTGAAGAAATAACGACAAAGGATTGGTTTCAAGAAATGTTAATCAAGCACCCAGAAAATGATTTGGATATGTTACTAGTCTTTGGTCATTTACCTGTCACAGATAATGTTAACCATGAAATGGAACAAGTTCATCAATATTTAAGAAAATATTATCCAAATATAATTATCCAATATTTTGGTGGCCATTCTCATATTCGTGATTTCGTCATTCTTGATGAGAAATCTGCTTGTCTACAAAGTGGGAAGTATGCTGAAACAGTTGGATTTTTATCAATCGATGGTGTAAAGACAGATACTCCAACATTTTTCAGGAGATACATTGATTTTAACAAAAGGTCATTTAAACATCATAGTAATGCTAAAATTTTCAAATCATTAAGAGGTGATTTGGTATCATCTAAATTGAAAAATTTAAGAAGAAGTTTAGGTCTGAATAGAGTCATAGGTTATGTCTCTAAGACATATTATATGATAGCAAGAAGTTTGGATTCTAAAGAAAATATTTATCATTTCTTGACCAATAAAGTTTTACCTAGATTGAGATCCGATACTTTCGATACCAATTCAATAAGTAGATTTGTCATAATGAATACAGGGGCAGTCCGTTACGATCTTCATAAGGGCCCATTTACAAAAGATAGTGAATATATTGTCATGCCATTCACCAATGATTGGAAATATTTGGAAATTCCATTAAACATTGCTGAACAAGTCAAGAATTTTTTGAATGAAAGACCTTCTATCATGAATTTAGGACCTCCACAGGCAGTTCGTATAAACCAAAATCAAATTGCAGATCGTCCTGAATCATGCCCCCTAGTGAACGATCCGTCCTATCGTGAAGGATTTATTACAAGAGATGATTTTGGTTGTGATGGTGATGATACTCCCCATAATTCTCAAATCTTCCATAAATTACCAAGTGTAGTGCAGTATAAAATATTTACCTG
>NC_016482.1:800503-860320 GCF_000227115.2 Naumovozyma dairenensis CBS 421
CACCTAATCTTTTATAGTTTTATTCAGCCAGACATTCTACAAGCTGTTAACTCACTTGTAAAAGAAAATGGAATGGATGGTTTATATTCTGATGAAGATTGTCAATTCTACGGCGGTAAATCCACTCAAATTTTATTAAGAGAGTATATTCAGGAATCGAGTGAGAAATATACAATCTAAGACAAAAACCCAAACTCATCAAGAAGTCTGCTTGAAAAATCAGGAGATCTTTCCATCTTCTGATGTTTATTAAAACACAAAAGTTATATATTCCTTAATTGTGATGGATCGTGTCTATCATATATATTTATTTGCATTAATGATTGCTATCAGTCATTTTTTTTATTTATGTCCTCGTCATACTTTTATATCAATTCATTATTTATTTAATCCCTATTACATATTCAATATTTTATGCAAAAATATCTACTTTAATTTCTATCTTGAAATCTCATCCATCCATGGCCAACGTGTTTTATGTAAACTCTTAAACTCATTAAAAGCTTATATCGTTAAGCTATAAAAATAGAAAAAAAAAAAAGAAAGAAATAAAATGTTTTTAATGTTTGATATTTTTGTTATTAGCAAAATTACATGAGTTTTTTAGAATAGAAGAAAGATTATAATAAGTTAAAAAATTAAGATACATCAGTTAAGTTGTTTATAAATGATGGAAGGGAATTTATAAACCTTGTTGAGCTCTTCTTCTGTCACGTTCTTCAGCAATGGTCAACTTAATACCCTTACCCTTTGGTAAGGAAATGTATGGCTTACCTGGTTCACCAATGATGAAAACATTGTTCAATCTAGTAACGAAAGTGTTATCTAAAGAATCCTTAATATGGACTAAATCGAAACCACCATCGTGTCTTTCCTTGTGAACAATAGTACCAATTCTACCCAAGTTACGACCACCAGTAACGTAAACTAATTTACCAGCATCAAACTTAATGTAGTCAGTGATCTTACCAGAAGCCAAATCGACCTTAACAGTGTCATTGACCTTGATGTTTGGATCTGGGTATCTGATAGTTCTACCATCGTGAGTAACAACGTATGGAACACCCTTCTTACCTAATTGGACCTTCTTGACCTTAGCTAACTTGTAAGAAGCTTCTTCGTCAGTAATTCTGTGGACAGCAAATCTACCTTTGACGTCGTAAACTAATCTAAAGTTTTCGTTAGTGGCTTCCAAAGTGATAACATCCATGAAACCAGTTGGGTAAGTAGTATCGGTTCTAACTTTACCGTCAACTTTAACATGACGTTGCATTAAGATAGCCTTAACTTCACGACCGTTCAAAGCATACTTTAATCTGTTTCTTAAGAAAACGATTAATGGCAAAGATTCACGCAATTTGTGTGGACCAGCAGATGGTCTTGGGGCGTAACAACCAGATAATTTGTCCAATAACCAATGGTGTGGAGCTGCTAATCTCTTTAGGTGCTTCTTTCTAATTTAAATAATAATGGGAAAATGAACAAAAATAAAAAAGTTCATTGTTAAGTTTTTCTTGTTGTTAGTAAAAATATTCTCCTTTGTGATAGTCTCAAATTCTGATTATGTAAAACAATATTGGGAAAATTGGTTTAGAGAAATGCTCATCTTATACTCGTGGTAATATTATTTTTTATGTTCAATTGAACGAAATGTTACTAGGTCATCTCTTATCATAATGACGTAAAACTCTAAATATCTTTGTTTCGTAGTGTTCCCTTTTGTTACTATCTCATGATCGTCATGTATTGATTATTGTAACTTTTAACTCCTTGGCTTTCATATACCATATCTCAAGCTTTATTTTCTCCTTCTTTATATCCCTCATGAATCATTATTATTATCATCATCAGCTCTCTTTTTCTAGTTGATTAACATACGGTCCTCTAGCCATCTTTCCTCGGTGTTATGGTTTACTATGTCGATTATATCTTTCAAAACCTTGTATAACCTATTAATATAACCGGTCTGATTTTGATTACTATCTTTACATATATTAATGTTACATACACATAGAGACTATCGATTTTCCAAACTGGTATTGCAGGGTTCAGTACCAAGAGGTCCATCGCCTGCTGGGCAGGAAGGCATGGGAGATTTAGAAGGAGCAGAGGGAGCAGTCTCTGTTTCCAACCCTTACTCTTGGGGAAGTTGTGGAAGGAGAAGTGTTCGTTCCCCCTCTCGGCTGCTCCGGCCCAGAAAGGAGCTCTCTCTTTCTCTCTCAACGCTTTTATTTCTTTTCCTCGATTGAAACTTTCTTTGCCTGAAAATGTACTGCTTTTACTGAGGGTTTGGGTGTTAGAAAGTTCGCCGTCTCATTCTGGGAGGATTATTATTAATGATAGCGCCGCTAATTATTTTGTAAAATAGTTTCTCAGTACGGGTAATACTCTTTACTTTTATATGATACGTACGTATCTAGAAAAGATTTACTTATTGGCAGAGATGTTCAAAATCTAACTGTCCAATATGTCAATTATTTCTACGTACGTATTTTATTGGAATCAGTAATTACATTCTTGCATATGTATACTTATAATATATTTTCGCTTATGATCTTATTATTTATTTTTTATTTGATAACATCTTTATACCTTGTTCGTCAAGACATGCCTCTCTTCACGCTACAGTTGAATCGAATTGTATGAGGTAGTAGAAAAAAAGTCATGCATTTGCAAATATATCGGCACATCACTGCTGCTCTTCTTGCAACCCTACCTATTATAGCAACCATCGTACCTCTAATATCATGCAGACCAACATCATATGACGCATTTTCCTTCACTAGATCTGAATTAAACACATACAAAGAAGAAGTGAGAGATCTATTCCAATTTGGTCTCTCGAAATATTTAGAAGTGGGATATCCATATGATGAAGTCCGACCTATATCATGCGAACCAAAGACAAGAAACTTCAATGATCTTACTGATTTACCCACTAATGATGTTTTGGGTAATTTTACAGCAACTTTAATTGATTCATTGACTACGGTCGCGGTAATGGGGGATAAGAACCAATTCTATAATTTGGTTGAATTAGTACGTGTGACTTTCCCTAACAAATTTGAAATTGATGCTACTGTGCAAGTATTCGAGACTACTATTAGAATATTAGGATCATTGATATCTTCTCATTTATATGCTACTGATGCAAGGAAAAGTTGTAATCTTTTGGATATGGGGTATGATGGGATCTTATTAGATTTGGCGAAGGATATAGGTGAAAGATTGTTACCTGTTTATTTGACAGAAAGTGGATTGCCCGTTTCTAGAATTAATTTAAAAGCTGGATTTGAACGATATAGTCGTTTACAGATGAATGAGAATAATTTAGCTGGGATGGCTACACCTATGCTTGAATTTGGAATGTTATCATTGTTAACTGGTGATAGAAAATATATGGAAGTTACTAGATTTACATTTGATAGATTATGGAAACAATTCCGTGCAAGAACTGGGTTATTACCCGTTTCATTGGATCCACATGATTTTACTATTTATTCATTTGCCACTGGGGTAGGAGCATCTGCAGATTCATTTTATGAATATGCCCTAAAGGGAGCTATTCTTTTCGATGATGAAGAATTAATGAATATATGGGAAGAAAGTTATAAATCATTAAATGCAAATTCCAAATTAGATTGGTTTTATGGTAATGTTAATACAATGGGTGTAAATCAAGTATTACCTTGGATCGATTCTCTTAGTGCATTTTTCCCCGGGTTACAAGTGTTAGCAGGTGATGTTGACGATTCCATGATGAAACATTTATTATTTCTTAAACAATGGGATTATTTTGGTGGTATACCAGAAAGATGGGAATTTGAAAAACCCATGGTAAATATTGTTAATAGAGATGTTAGAGGTGGGTTCCGAAAAGAAACAAAGGAACAAGGTAGTGGTGGTGGTGGTGGTGGTGTTGTTTTACCATTACCGTGGTATCCCTTGAGACCAGAATTCATTGAATCTACTTATTATCTTTATAGAGCCACCAAGGATCCGTTTTATTTGAATATTGGGTATCGTATTTTACAAGATTTCAAGTATAGATTCAAATTTAGTTGTGGGTTTGCAGGGATAGAAAATTTATTGACTGATCAAAGACAAGATCGTATGGAGACGTTTGTGTTAAGTGAAACATTAAAATATTTATATTTATTATTTGATGAAGATAATGAAATAAATCATTCTAGAGATAATGTTATTTTCAGTACAGAAGCACATCCAATGTGGGTAACACCACAAATGCGACATGATTATGAAAAGAATGGATTTTTCAATGATGATAAATATTGCCGTAATTTACAGAAATGTAAAAAGTCTTTCGAGACAATTGTTAATCCATTTAAATCTAGAAATGAAATTATGAGACAAACTCCAAGAGCAGCAGCTGGTTCTATTGATATATGGCCAAAACTTGAAAATAAACGTATTTGCCCTGTCAAGTTTGTTTGGTCTGATAATAAATTTGGTGAACAAAATGATATAAGTTTACCATATTCCGATATTTTAACTAATTATAATCGATTATTTGAAATTGATTATAGGTATTCTGATGTATTAATAAAACCACCTCATCTTATCAATTATACATCGATAGAATTGGAATCTGGATTTTATGAAATATGGGCCAAGAAAAATAATGGTGACAACAATGCGAACATGAAAAATATTTGTAAACCCAAGCCTACTTCGGAGTCATTTGAAATTCTATTTGATATCGATGGACCTTATGATTTTTTCAAATTTGAGAATGGAGATGTTCATTGTAATTCTTTAAAGACAAGAAGGAAATGGAGAGTTGAAAAAATACATGTTGGAGATTACGATGTTTTTGGCAGAATTGTCAACTCGACGCAGTTTGTAAATGCGAATAGACAAGATTTGACTGACAAAATGTGTGATCAGTATTTATCACGCTGTCCGTCCACTTTATATCGATTGAGTGTCATTGACGGATATTCTATTCCCGAAGGAGGTCGAGTAACGATTGATAGATCTCAATTAATGGCAGCGAATAATGATCCGGAATTAAGGAACGTGTATGCTCAATTTGGGTATAATACAGATAATCAATTATTATTACATTGCATCCCCTTTACCAATGTGTATTTAATATAACAGCATGATTTATAGACTAATTCAATATATAGAAATAACTTAAAAATCTTGGTATTATAATATAATAGTTTTTTACCGACATGGCCGATCTGCGACGCGTTTTTTCTCCGACGGATGTAAGTGATAAAAAGCAGAGGGCTGTGCGGGTATGGGCCCTTTACCGTGATGAAGAAGAGATGTTCTGAGAATTGCCTACGGCCCAATCTTCGTGTGTTAAATATCCCACCTCAGAACCGTCCGCGGAAATGTACTACGGAAGATAAGGAAGTCAAAAATAAACAAAGTAACAAGAATGTTAGATGAATGTGTGAAGTGAAAGCATCCATCCACAGGAGCAAAGGTTTGCTTAAGAGAAGAGTTTGTTCAGCAAGAGAAAGCTATCATATCAATATATCACTTACCAGTTTCTCGAAGACAAATAAGTAGCATTTAGTTTGTTTCATTGACGTTCATATACCGCTGATCTCCGTTTTGCCCTTGCTCATCGCTGATTGTGAGAACAAGGTACGTATATATTGATAAGAAAACAGTCTCGAACACAGAAGCGAGACTTGTATTTCATAACTAGATATTATTGAAACTGTTATTTCAATAATAATAATTTGTTCCGTTACGGACAGGACAGCGAAACACACAGTACAGTAAGATAACGAGGGGTCCTTTATTATAAAATACGACTTTGTTTCCCTGTTTTACCACCACCCTACATACATACGAACATACGTACATACGTACGTATAATACACATACGCTCTGTGAGTGAGAACAAGAATTTTCTCCTCCGGCCCTTTTTTTTCCGTTTCCGTTTTCCGTTTTCCTTTTCCGCCGTTTTCCTTTTCCGCCTTTTTGCTTTGCTTTGCTTTGCTTTGTCTACTTTTTTTTTCAGTGAAGCGAAGCGCAGCGCAGCTCGAAGCCCTGCGATAAGATCAATCAATCGATCAATCAATCACTGCGTCCGGGTCCTGCCTTTATTATATAATATAATATATACGCTATAAAATACCAAGAGAGTTGCTTAGTCTTCCTCTATTCATTCAGAGAAATAACACACTGCAATAGAACACTACACTACACTACACTACACATATATACACATATATACACATATATACACCAAATAACAGATTATTATTACGTTTGTTATATCATATCCTACATCTTATCGTATTTCATTCGGACCATCAACAATAATATCTTTCTGCATTCCATATCCTCCCTTCTACTACCGAATATGAACTTTTTTGGATCAAAATCATCCTCAAACAGCCAACAGGGAACCATCAACGGCTCCTCGAATAATAACAATAATAATAATAATAGTACTTCTAAGAGAATACCCCCAAATGCCTTTTTCCCAAATTTTTCAACTCATATGGCTACACCTACAACAGCCATTAGTCAAAATTCTTACGCTATGGGAACAACGGGCATCACTTCAGAAAATGTACTATCACGAATGAAATCTATGAATGAACCAACAACACATCCAGATCATCACCATCAACATCAATACCAGAATTTAAGTTCATCTTCTAAACCTAGCATAATAACATCATCTGTATCGGATTCAAATACAGTATCGTCTTTCTCTTCTTCAGAAGCTATTAGACAAGCTGCTGCTGGAGGTATCATTACCACTGCTACTGCTACTGCTACTGCTACTGCTACTGCTACTGCTACTGCTCCTTCTACATCATCTTCTTCGAGACTACAACCTATATCAAATAATAATATTAATAACCAAAATGCAATCCCTACTGCTGGTCCAGGTACTGACATACCAAGGGGTAAATTAGAAGTAACCATAGTGGAAGCCAAAAACTTATTCACAATATCAAATGATTCTCAACCATATGTAGTTTGTACTTTTGAAAGTTCAGAATTCATTTCAAATGGTCCAGAATCAGTTAATAATAACAATCCACATTCTAACACTAAACGCACTAATAATGGATTACCCGTAATCAAAGAATATCTTAAAAAGAAACCAGTATATACCCATAGATCATCCTCACAATTAAATAGACTAACAGATGATGATACTAATAATAATAATAATAATAATAATAATTCCACAACAGTAACAAACCAACAACAACAACAAGAAGATAATAAACAACAACACCAAGAATTATTAACAAATTGTTCAAACCCAATATGGCATCATAAAACTACATTCGATGTCCTTGGAGCTCATTCAGAATTAGACATATCAGTCTATGATGCTGCTCATGATGATATGTTCCTAGGTCAAGTAAGATTACGTCCCAAGATTCATACAACAAATTACGCATCACAAGATCAATGGCATACTTTACAAAGTAGAGTCCTTAACGAAAAAGTCACTGGTGAATTATTAATTAAATGGGAATATACCTCTACTAAGAAGAGACATTATGGACCCAATGATTTCGAAGTGTTAAGATTGTTAGGTAAGGGTACGTTTGGTCAAGTTTATCAAGTGAAAAAAAAGGATACTCAACGTATTTACGCTATGAAAGTATTATCTAAGAAAGTCATTGTGAAGAAAAATGAAGTTGATCATACTATTGGTGAAAGAAATATCCTCGTCACTACAGCGTCTAACGCATCACCATTTATTGTTGGTTTGAAATTCTCTTTCCAAACTCCAACTGATTTGTATTTAGTTACTGATTTTATGAGTGGTGGTGAATTGTTTTGGCATTTACAAAAAGAGGGGAGATTTACTGAAGATAGAGCTAAATTTTATATTGCTGAATTAGTACTGGCATTGGAATATTTACATGATAATGATATCGTTTATAGAGATTTGAAACCAGAAAATATTTTATTGGATGCTAATGGTAATATTGCATTATGTGATTTCGGTCTTTCTAAAGCTGATTTGAAAGATCGTACAAATACTTTCTGTGGTACTACGGAATATTTAGCTCCTGAATTATTATTAGATGAATCAGGGTATACTAAGATGGTTGATTTTTGGTCCCTTGGTGTTTTAATTTTTGAAATGTGTTGTGGTTGGTCTCCATTTTTCGCTGAAGATAATCAAAAAATGTATCAAAAGATTGCATTTGGTAAAGTGAAATTCCCAAGAGATGTCTTATCACCAGAAGGTCGTTCATTCGTTAAGGGTCTATTAAATAGAAATCCAAAACATAGATTGGGTGCCATTGATGATGGTAGAGAATTAAGGGCACATCCATTTTTCGCTGATATAGATTGGAAATTATTGAAAGAGAAAAAAATCCCACCTCCATTTAAACCACATTTAGTTTCGGAAACAGATACATCTAATTTTGATCCAGAGTTTACTCAAACCTCCACATCATATATGAATAAACATCAACCATTAGCAGCTACACCTTTATCTCCTGCCATGCAAGCTAAATTCGCTGGATTTACATATGTGGATGAATCAGCTATGGAGGATCATTATGCAAGTACTTATAACAATCGTAAATTTTTACAAAGTTCCTATTATATGGAACCTGGTTCATTCATTCCAGGTAATCCAAATCTACCACCAGATGAAGATGTTATAGATGATCATGAAGAGGAAGAGAATTACGGGCCTACAAAGAATGATGACGGGACTGATTTCGATGGAGATCAACATATGGACGATGAATTCGTAAGTGGGAACTTCGAAATATGAGAACTTCGGAAAGTATCATTCGTACATTATAATAAAAACAATGGAAAAGGGAAAACGGGAAGAACCGGACTCTTTTGACTCACACACTCCCTCACTCACTCAAATTATCTGTCATCTAACATCACCAATTTAGAACTTTATTTTACATACTTACATATACCATTTTCTGTATTATTTATTTGATTATTTTTTTTTCCTCTCAAAAATATTACAATTGTTAATTTATTTACTGTGTTATTATTTACATGTTCAAACTTCCAACTGTCCGGTTCTGTACTTCTTTATGTATTTACTTGTGTACTTGTTCATCTATATGTATTTTGGTCCATATTTCCCATGTGGCGCGCAAAGGAGCTTAAAACAGATACATAGAGATATGGAGATTTTAGAAAACATGTCAGTCAGTAGTTTCATTCTGAAACAATGCAATCTTGAAAGAAATAAGGTTACGGAGCATATTACAACAGATAAAAACAGATACGTACCATACCGTACCGTACTCAAGGAGAGAAGGTGAATAGGTAACACGTCAACATTAGAGAGCACCCACCACACGTCAAACGAATCTCTGCTTTGATTTATCGGACTTTCTTTTCTTTTCTTTTCTTTCCTGTCTGTAGCAGCTACACGAATTGTTTTATTTTCCCAGAGAGATCGAAGACCCCATCCTGTCAGTTCCACGAATCTGTGCAAACTGTATATCAAAAAAAAAGCTATGAACGGAATACCCTTCAGCAATAACAACAATTATGGGATTTCGACCACTTTACCAGCAATAGATCAAAATAATAACAATAATACAGATCAAATGTCCCAAGAAGATCAGGAACGTCAAAGTAAACAATTACAGCAACTCCCTCTTTTACCTCCTGCTGCAACGTTAGGAACCGCAAATAATAACGTGTCGTCATCATCGGGAACACCAACAGGTAGTCATGGTTCCAAAGCAGCAAATAACGATTTCGTCAGGAAACTTTATAAGATATTGGAAACAAATACTTTCCCAAATCTAGTACGTTGGACTCCGGAAGGTACAAGTTTCGTCGTATTAGATACAGGCAAATTTACCACTCAAATCTTACCAACTCATTTTAAACATTCAAATTTCTCAAGTTTCGTTAGGCAATTAAATAAATATGATTTCCATAAAGTTAAAAGGAAATCAGATGAACCTGGAAGGAAAAAATATGGTGAGCTAAGTTGGGAATTTACACATCCATCGTTTAAGAGACATGATGAAGCTGGATTGGAAAATATTAAGAGGAAAATCGCTAATTCAAGGAAACCAGATGAAGTTCAACCTGTCACAGTTTCTACGAAAACTTCAGATATCTTAAAAGTGGCACCTAGTAAGATGCAATTCGATAAGTTAAAATCAGATTTTGAAAATATGGAAAGAACAATGAATGATATGATGACGAAATACACAAGAACACAAGATGAATTAACTCGTTTGACTAATCGATATAATACTTTAGTAGAAAGTTTATTCACTTTTAAAACTGTAAATGAAAATGTTGTCAATAATTTTACTACTCTTTGTTCTACATTATCGCAAAAGGGGATTGAATTACCACCATCTTTGTATGATTCCAATAAATTGAATCAACTTGCTACATATAATCCGTTACAGCAACAGCAGTTAGCTAGATCATCTTCTCTATCTCTAAATGCTCCATCTATTCAATCTATCCTTGCAAGAGAACCTGTATCAATACAAACACCTACAGATAAGCAAATTCAACATCAACCCGCGCCTCATAATCAACAAATTAGAAACAATCATAATACAACTGCCGCAACAACTCCTCTGCTTCAAAATACATTACCCTTAATATCTACACCAGCAGGTGGAATTTTACCCTTACAAGAAGAAAATATTAATACCACGGGACATTCCGTATCGTCTATTTCTAAAAGTGATGTTGATATAAAACAAGAAAATTCTCAATCTCCTACAGCCACAGAAGAACTAAGGAAAGGTTATCACGTATTATTAGTAGAAGATGATGCTGTTTCCATTCAATTATGCTCTAAATTCTTAAGAAAATCCGGTTGTACCGTAGAGGTAGTGACGGATGGTCTCGCTGCAATTTCCATTTTAGAAGCATTTAGATATGATTTAGTACTAATGGATATCGTTATGCCAAATTTAGATGGTGCCACGGCAACATCCATCATAAGGAATTTTGATAAGGAAACACCAATCATTGCAATGACTGGTAACATTGAAGATCAAGATTTAATTACGTATTTACAACATGGGATGACTGATATCTTAGCAAAACCTTTCACTAGAGATGATTTATTATCAATGTTAATTAGACATTTATCAAAAAGAATCCCATTATGTGAACGTCAACAATCTGAACCACCAATCCAGGATCCTTCACAGGAAAAAGTACGACAACAACTTATCGCAAATGGACCGTCGCCTCATAATGAACCATTGAAAAAATATCACCATCTAACACCAACTTATTGTCGAATGTACAGGACAATAACATAAATATCAATACACCAAATAGCACAGGTTCTATTTCAATGATGGGACCCAGGAACAGTGGACAACAACAACAACAACAACAACAACAACAACAACAACAACAACAACAACAACAACAACAGCAACAGCAACAGCAACAACAATTATCGACAGGAACTTCGAACCAACCGCACATTGTTCAAAATCCTATACCTCAAAGTACAACAGTTACAACAGGTCTTTCCAACACATTAGGCTCCACTAATAATGATGGCCCTATTATGAAAAAGCAACGTAGAACAACCTGAAATATTTGTTTCAAGTTTTCTTCTTTCCATTCAAAAATACATTCAGCACAAGGGTTCTCATCATTGAAACTTGATAATTATTTTTTTTCAGGATCTTTTTTTTAGAAAAAGAAAAACTATATTCTCCTTTGTAATTTAAAACATCATATATAGACTATATTATATACCTTTCATTCTTTATGACTTTTGTAAGATTAATGCAAATATTTTTATCATTTACTCACACACTCACTTATTGGGCTAATCATTAATTTGGTGTATGAGTTATTGTAACGTAAAAAATATTAGTAGCATCCAATTGTGTTTTGTAAGTATAGCTGAGCATTTTATTCGTTTTTGCCTTAAAAGCTAGACATTCTACGATTTTTATGAATTCTATACAAGAGTTATATATGTTATTATGTGATAATTGGGCGATGATTTCTTCGTGTTCTATTCTTCTTCCACTGCAAATGAAACATTTTCATCAAACCTAACGGATGTTCTCCTTCTTGAACCAATTTTAAAATTTGTTGGAATTTCTAAATCAAATTCTTTACCATTCTTTAACAATTCTGTTAAATCAGGTCTTTTATTCCTCAATGATGATTTCCTTCTTGCCCCTGCGGTAGTAGAGGCAGCTGCTGCTGTATTTGATTCTCTTCTTATCTTAAGAGTAAGTCTTTCTGGGGATTTCATTATTGCAGGTGTATCTGAAAGTATTCTGTTATCGATATTATTGTTATCTTGTCTTGATTGTTTTGATTTTAGAAATTCGTTTTCACAACGATTACATTTGCAAAAAATACCATAATTGACTCTTAATTCTCTTCTTCTTAGATTGACTCCATGTAATGGACTTACGTAGGTCGTGAATAATTGTTCACCTTTATTGATTGGTTTCCTTGAGAATATTTTCAAACATAATTTAGAATCAATTTCAAAACGGACATTAGGTTCACAATTATGATTTAAAAAGGAATTCAAATAATAGATTTGACCTTCAATTTGGTTCAAATTAAATCTACCAATTTCACATAAGAATTGTTCAAAATCTATTGTGTCGCCAACTTTTGGTAGCGCTGATTGGAACAATTTGAAAGCGGATTTCCATATATGTTCCATATCTTCGTTTTTGTGTTCTTCTTCTCGAGATTTTACTTTCTCTGTTTCATTTATTGTGTCACGCGTATCGATGACTGTACCAGCGCTTGTACCTCCTCCACCATTTGATTTATCAAAAGTACCACCAATATTTGTAGAATCAGCAGCATTAGATCTAATTCTTTGAGACAAAGAGCACAAACTATTCCATTTTGTTTCCAATTCTGATTTCAAATCTGGTTTCTCCATTGATACAATAGTGGCCCATATGAACCCCACTGAGAAAATATCTCTTTGATTGAATTTGATACATAATTTCTCAAATTCATTCCAAGCTTTCGAGTCCACCGCTACGTTATTATTATTCATCATCTTCTTCTTCCCAGATTTTTGATGTTTCAAAATGGAATGAATGTGTGAGTTAGCTAATTTACACTTCTTACTACACCAAATAGTTCCACAAGAATCACAATCCAATCCATTCATCATAATGAAATGCGTACTTAATGAATGTAATGTGTTCCCACAATGAGAACAAATCTTACCTCTTTCAATTAGTCCCAATTTATCCATTGGTGGGATGGTTATCAAAGGTGTTGGTTCTTGGAATATTAGTTTGTTTGCCTCGATGTGATCTGTGGCGATGAGACATCTTCCCATGGGTTCCTTTTCCTCTATGGTTAGACAAGAGGGAAATTTCTTTATCGATGTGATTATATCATTTATGTTCGCTGATGATGATGATTGGTATTGGATCTGATCAGCGTATAAGGGTAATATGTTTGGATCTGAAATGGATGAAGATTGGTATAGATTATGTTTCAATAGAATTTCTTGTAATGTGTCTTGAGATAGAATCCAATGAGGGTTTCTTTGTTTCAATCTTGTATGTAAGATGGATAAGGGTTCATATTCCATGGATGGTTCCTCTTTCCAGAGACGAACTACATGATCACAAATGGTTTGATGGTTCGGTATCTTCGAATTTGGTGGTAGCTTTTGTTGTTCACCCAAGTCATTCAGACTTAGTGTTTTGATAGTTAATGGCATGTACTGAAGCTTTGTTTGTAAGTTTATTTTCGATAAAAAATAGTCATTTAAAAATAGTTTGTAGATACAGTCTCTTTCTTCTTCTTATGACTCAAATTCTCATTTCTCGATATTTCTTGACACTTTTTTTTTTTTACTTTTGATTTTGATTTTTATTGTGTGAGATTCTAATTAACAAACATTTTTAAAGGGAGACTTGAAGAGAACAAGAAACAAGAAACAAGACCAAGAAGAAGAGCAAAATTGGTCCATTGGGAAATTAAGAAGAATCAAATATTTTTAAACATGAGCAGCAAGATTAAAGTAGTACAAAACGTATATTCAAGAATGGCAATCTCTAGAATGTCAAGGGTCATGAGGAGGAGGATGGTAACTCCCTACACTACATCAGCAATGATGAGGAGGAGCATTACCACTACAAATAATTCATCATCAACCTCTCCTGAAATGCCAACTTTTACCACTAATGGTTCTAAAAATACAAAAGAACCCAAGAGTAAATGGGTCCCAATTACGATCTTTTCAGGAAGTTTCTTAATTGGTTGGTATTTAACACAACATATGACATTTACTGATGTGATGGCATATTGGAAATATGATAAATTACCGCAAGATTCTGAGCAAGTACAAAGATATCGATTTGAGATCATGAATAGATTAGAGAAGTTACCAATTATGAAACAAATTCGTGAAAATAACAATGAATTAGGGTATTATGAAGTGTTTCCTAAGGATTCAGTTCCTGGTCATAAAAGTGTTAAAGAGGGGAATCAATTGATTAATAAGACTCTTTTGACACCTGGTGGTATAGCTATACCACCTAAATTTTTTTATAATCCTGAAAAGAAGGAAGTGGTTGGTATTTATCATTTAGGGATGAAATTAACAGGATACCCTTTTATTGTTCATGGTGGTATTCTCGCTACTGTGATGGAAGATTTAATGAGAGAAGGCATCCAAATCATTAAACAGAAGAATGGTGAGAAAACTAATGAATTGACTATATCGTATAAGATGCCCACATTTGCTAACCAATTTGTCATAGTGAGAACTACTCAAGTGGATGATATTGGTAAAGATAGTGTTAATATGAAAGTGGATTTAATGGATCAAAATGGTCAAAATGTTCTTGTCAAAGGTTCAGGTTCATTCAAGACTATTTGAGATCGTTGTTTACTAAGTATTTATTTATTATTTATCGATGAACCTTGTATATAGTTTATAGGTAGGCAAACGGTGTACGTATGTATGCTCTTTTGTTTAGTTTAGTTTAGTTTCATTTATTTATCAATTAACCATATTCATTATTATCAAGATGTTATATGTTACTTATTATTATCCTTTATTGATCCAATAAACTTGACCATCTCCAGACACTATACAATCCATGAAATAATCATGATCATCAATTGGAATTTGTACATTAGTAGATGACGATGTTGCGTTGTTGTCTATAATTTGTTCTTTCAAACCTATTCCAATTAATAATGGCATCTTTTTATCTGGATTATAATATTGATATCTTTTAAAGAAATCATCATAAAACCCAGCTCCATGACCTAATCTTGCACCAGGTTTGTCTCCATTAATTCCGAATATTACACTGGGTACCAATATAACGTCTAATTGTGGTGGTAGATACAATGCTGATGCCGACGCTGATGATGAAGAAGAGCTTACATTCTCGGGCATTGGTTCTCTTAATTTGTATTTGCCCTGCGGTTGTAAATTCAAGACTTCTTCATATGATTTCATTTTATGGAAAGTTAAATGTGGATGATCTTTAGTTAAATCTTTGGTCTGTGTTCTTAATTTGACTTGGTGTGTATCTCTTGTATTAGTACAACGTGGTAAGTATAATGATTTCCCTTGTTCAAATATCCATTTTATTATACCCTGTGTGTTTACTTCTGAATGGTCCATGCTCATGAAACATGCTATTGAGTGGTATGGTTTCAATATGGGTGCTAGTGAGTCAACGATGATCGCAGATTGAATATCGACGGATGTCTTTGATACTTGACTCAGTGACACATTGAATTGCTTTCTTAATGCTTGTTTCGCAGCTTTCGTAGTGGCAGTGTTTGGCATTGGCATTGGCATTGGCACAGGCATACAGACATATATTTAGATGGTCTATCTATATATATATATGTATACAATTGTTGTCTCTGTTAATCATATTAAATAACTGTCACCGTCGCTGTCACTGTCACTGTCACTATCCAATATATATATATATATATATACCGTCTGCAATGTATTGTAATGTCAGTCAGTCAGCCAAAACGTTCCATGTGAGATATTATGGTTATTTTCATCTGACCGTCTAACGTGATTCATTTTCGCGTCACAAAATAAAAACAAAAATAAAAACAAAAAATAAAAATAATTTAATAAAAAATGGCGACAGAGAGTACACCCGCACACCCCGGCAGCGGCCCTTGTGAGATGGTTACTCCACTTTCCCTACGGCCCCTTCTGGGGAAACTGAAAAATTTCTGTCAAAAAATAAAAAGTTTCAAAACTCGAGAGAAGAAGAGCTTACATAGATGTACATATGTTATTATATACATATATGACTCAAAGGTCTTATATATAAACTTATTTATTATTTGATCCGTGGATTGCATAGTTGCTCTTTTTCTATATAAAAGTATACATACATACAATCCCGTTTGTTTGTCTGTTTGTCTGTCTGTTTGTTTGTTTGTTTGTTTGTTGTTTGTTTTTAGATTCAAACTTATCTCTTCTCTGACCTGGTCCAATAAACTATACACTAGCCATAAGTATGTTGGGTAGACAAACTCTGAAACTAAGACCAACTCTTGGTTCCCAATTTTCACATATAACAAGGTCTCTAGCAACTGCTCCATTAGATGCATCCAGACTTCAAGTAACTCCAATCTCCCATCCATCTACTCCAAAACCAAATGATCAATTAGTCTTCGGTAAGACATTCACAGATCACATGTTGACCGTTGAATGGACCAAAGAAAACGGTTGGGATGCTCCACAAATTAAACCATACGCAAACTTATCCCTACCACCCTCCGCTTGTGTATTCCATTACGCATTCGAATTATTCGAAGGGTTAAAAGCATACCGTACCCCAGATAACAAAATCACCATGTTCCGTCCAGACATGAACATGGCCAGAATGAACAAATCAGCAGCAAGAATTTGTTTACCAACTTTCCAATCTGAAGAATTAGTTAAACTAATGGGTAAATTGATTGAACAAGATAAACATTTAGTACCACAGGGACAAGGTTATTCTCTATACATTAGACCGACTTTAATCGGTACCACTGCTGCCCTTGGGGTAAGTACCCCTGATAAGGCATTATTATTCGTCATTTGTTCACCTGTTGGACCATACTATAAGACTGGTTTCAAAGCAGTTAGATTGGAAGCTACAGATTATGCAACAAGAGCTTGGCCAGGTGGTGTAGGTGATAAGAAATTGGGGGCTAATTATGCTCCTTGTATATTACCACAATTACAAGCCGCTGAAAGAGGTTATCAACAAAACTTATGGTTGTTTGGTCCTGAAAAGAATATCACTGAAGTTGGTACCATGAATGTATTCTTTGTGTTCCAAAATAAGGCTACCGGGAAAAAGGAATTGGTTACTGCTCCTTTGGATGGAACTATCTTGGAAGGTGTCACTAGAGATTCTGTATTAGCATTGGCAAGAGAAAAATTGGATCCAAATGAATGGGAAGTCAATGAACGTTATTATTCTATCACTGAAGTCGCTGAAAAGGCTCAAAAGGGTGAACTTTTGGAAGCTTTCGGTTCAGGTACCGCTGCGGTTGTGTCTCCAATTAAGGAAATCGGTTGGAATGGTCAAGCCATTCATGTCCCATTATTACCTGGTGAACAATCTGGTCCATTGACTAAGGATGTGGCTAAATGGATCGCTGATATTCAATATGGTAAAGAAAAGCATGGTAACTGGTCAAAAGTCGTCGCCGATTTGAATTAGCATATATCATATTTATAACTGAATAGGTATTAATTTTACAATATTTCTCTAAATAACGAAAACTCATAAATACATAGAAAAAGAACTAATAATAATAACAACATAACGCCTTATCATGTCGTCTTTACATCAAATTCAGATAACCAATCAATTAAAATTTGTTCCGCTTCAAGTGATGAACCAACAATATGACCCGTTGGTACATTAACATCCCCGTCAGTGTCAATATCATTACCATTGGGTATCCGAGTATCTAATTTTTTCCTATCTATCTCCCATTGTTTTAAATATTCTTCAAAATTTACACTTGTTTCCAAATTTTTTATATTTTGTCTACTTTCTATAAAAATCGTTGATGAGTTTAATTCGTCTCTAAGGGATTCATTAGAGGAAATAAAATTGGAATGTATCTCCCAAACTTTCTCCTTAACTGTCCTAACAAGCATGAATTTATAAATGTCATCTTTTTTCCAAAGTGGTGCCAATTTTAATTCTAATAAATTCATAGCTTGTTCAATTAACAGATATCTATAAAATACTGGAGCCCTCTTAATTACATCATGAACATCTTTATCCATTGAATTACAAAATAAGGAGTCCTTGACATCATCATCACCCTCGATTAAATAAATTTTCTTCGGGTTTTCATAAATATCCTTCAATATAATGAAAAGATATTGCATCACCGTGGAACCTCTCGTATACCATAAAAATTTATCAGTATCCTTTTCAATTAACCTTTTCAAAGTAGAAAATAATAAAAGTAAAGATCCTTCAATGACACTATCTGGATATACTTGTTCAGATTTCAAAATCCATGTAATATCGTTTTTATTATTCTTTTTCAATTGTTGTTGTTGTTGTGCACAGTTCTTCCTTTTATCATTATCATTATCATTGTTTTTTGATCCAGCAGAATATAATCCAAGTAATCCAAAATATTTCAAATATAATCGATATAAAAACACTTTCAAAGTGTTAATAAAATAATTGGAATGAGGGAAGTTTCTCCCAGATAATTGATTATTTAACCTTTCAATCTTAGCATATACACAACGTAATTTCTCGTGATCCTCTTTCATCTCAACATATTTTTTATGTTCCATAATATCATAAAACGCAGCATTAATAATTAATCGACCTATGGTAAATTCTAAGGGAATGCTTTCCAAACATGTTGGAATTTTCTCCATAGGCCAATCTGGGTTGAATTTTTCAGACATAAATGGTAATCCATAAACTACCGACGCAGAACCTTCAATATACAATAAATAGGACCAAAGTAATTTCAAATGTTGATATTCTTCCTCCTGTATATTGTCCTCCTGCTTGGTAGAATGTTCCATAAGTTTCTTCTCAACACCTAATTGTTGTGCTATTCGAACCAACATCACTGAGTAACCAATGGCTTCCGTCATGTTAGGATCTTGAATGAAATTAACAATAAGAAATGATTGTAAAGATTCTAAAGTAGGCCTTGTTGGGAACACAGATAACTCCAATAAATATTTATGACTTTGATAATATTTATTACAAAGTAATAAATCAGGGATAATTGATGATGCAACGATGGAATATGATGAACAGAAAAATATGGACATGATTAGTAATAAATTTGAGATAGATAAATCTGTCCCTGATTGGATTGAGTTATAAATACCAATCAATTTTTGGCGGACAAGGCTTCGATCTAATACGGGGATTATTGGATGTATCGTTTCAAAATATGTGTCAATTTGAGATAAGGCAACCTCTAAGGAATCAGGTATCAGATTGATTATATCCTCTAGTGTTATTGCAAAAAGATGGGGGACAAATCTGTCGAACGTAGTAATGGCATTCTTGCTCATCTTTGATGACAATTCTTCTGTGTCATTTGATGCAACAGAAGAAATGTTTTCATCATTGACAGAATTCGTAAAAAATGGATATAAATACTTGGATTTGAGAGGTGAAGAAGTCTTGTTTGTAGTTTTTATTTTTCTTACCTTCCCACTGTTTGATGAGAGTGGTAGTTTTGGACTTGGAGTCGTTGATTCTGAATGAGACGTGGAATCATGATTCTGGAGTTCACCTTTATCAAAACCGTAAATACATTCGTCAATTAAGCCAACTGCAATGCATTTGGAGCATGGTTTCTCTTTATTACACTTCAATTTGTGAGTGTAACAATATTTACATGACTTAATAAGCCTCTTTCGTTTAATAACTCGAGCAGTAGTACGGTTCTCGATGGACATTGCATTTCCTTTGGAACTTACGATTAAAAGGTAAGCCGTATCAGACGTGGTATAATAGTCAATTGAATTTTGTACTAGGAAAACCCTTTTCACCCCTTGGATACCTACCAATCTCTTATGTAATGCATAACTCTTGGGAATACGTTTGTTTTGTTTCTAGTATCAGATTCTATCATGAATCATCATCACCATCGCGTACAACATTAATATATGTTTTATTTAAAGGATATTTTATTAATTGCTAAAACGATCCAACAGCCACGGTCTTACGAGAATATAAACTAAGCAACTCATTGACACAATACTTATCTATTCACTCTAACATTCAGCTCTAAAAAGTATCGAACCAATAAGGGAAAATGACAAATATGAAACACACAATTCCTGTATTCCATATCCAGCCTGATTTCCACGAAGTGATTGAAGACTTACAGAATCCTCCAAGAACTGATGATAAGCGCAACCAAACTGCAGTCGATGAAGATGCATTCTATATAAATATGGATAGGACTTTGAATGAAGTGAAAGAATACAGAATTAGAGTCAGCAATAAGGGCACGAGATTCCAACCAGTGCATGATCGACAGAACACCTTCAATCATTCTTCGCAGAATGGTAGATTATATAACGCCGAGTTAGATGGGCAACAATCTGAATTCTTAATACCAGATTGGACTTGGCAAAATAACATTGATTATCAACCTAGTATACTTAATAATAAGACATTCACCTCCATCGACGTGATCCAAAATAATTCGGCAGTGAAATTCGCTGTAGGGGATAATGTGGGTAATATATCGGTATTTGATGATACAATGAATCTAACCTGTCAATTAGATGATGCCCATTTTGATGAAATCTCGAATTTAAAGATATTCCCAAGCGGTGAAGTATTATTATCTGCTTCCATTGATATGCAATTGAAAATATGGTCTTTAAAAGATGGATCAAATCCTAGAACTTTCCTTGGTCATAAGGGGAAAGTTACAGACACAGTTTTGATTGAAAGAGGTAGAAACTTCTTATCATCATCACGAGATGGATCCATTAGATTATGGGAATGTAGCACTGGTACCACGATAAGAACATTTACAAGAAAGGAAAATCCAAATGATGCAATTCTTTCCATGGGGTTATTGAGCAATGATAACCCCTTAACGAATGAACCAGCTTCCATGAATGGAAACAGCCTGGACTTTGGGACAAAGGGTAAAACTGTTATTTCGTCCCATAAATCTGGTGTGCTTACTTTGCATGATGTATTTACTAAAGAATCTCTTTTACAAATGCCCAGTATATTCATGGAACCATGTAATAGTGTAATTGTTAATCCACAAGATAACAACTACGTGTATGCAGGATATGAAAACGGGTCTATCCTCATATGGGATATTCGTTCGAATACAGTTCCATTGGAGGAAGTCGTTATCAATAAAGGTATTGCTATAAATGCATTAAAATATTATGATAATAAACTGGCAATTTCTTCAGGAACTGATACAAGCTTATTGCTAGACTTAGATAGTTCAGGTTCACAATTCCAGAATTATATCCCTACTTTTCTTGTAAACGATGATTGTCAAGTTACTTCTTTTGCTACAGACTCCAAGAAAATCTATATAGTGGGTAATAATAGTTTCTGGGCTAGTTTCAAACTTTGATGTATATCGTTTTCCATTATAAATCGCATGATTATGTTCAATAAATTACCAACCGTTTACCAACCGTTTGAGCATGATCTATATATAGTGACCATAACTAATGCTCTTAACTTTAAATTTGATAAAATTTTAATTTGCAGTAATTTATTTAATTGCAGTCTCTAGAAAAGATTATTTATTTCTTATTTTAATACAAATATCAGGATAGTTGATATCATTTTGTACCGTATATGTAATGGTGTTACTAATGATTCCTCTGACACTTTTGTTCTTCTTTTCTTATTTTTTTTGAAAAATCTACGACAATAATACCATAATAAGCTTATTTGAAATTTCGCTGGAAACAAAAATATATTTGTGTAGTTCAGAGATCTGTGAAGGCAGAACGTAAGACTAAAATAAATAATGAGGAAACTACACTATAAAGACAGCGAGTATTATCTATTTAAGCAGACCCTCACTCCTTTATTGAACAATTGGATGTTACTAACCACGACATTCTAAATTAGCTATGAGCCAAGAGAATAAAAAGGAAGCATCAACATCTCAAGATGACGAACTCTTAGAGATGTTCTTCGATGAAGGTTTTGTTCCACAAGCATACATAGATATATTCATATCCACACTGAATGCCAACAAACCCAACCAAATACAAACAGCATCATCAGCATTATTAGCAAGGTTAGATTTCTACACAAAGTACCTAACTAAGGAATTGGAAACAACTATCTGGGACCTTGAAAAATTATCAGAAGCACTACCTGCAACTTTGAGCAGCAATTGGCCAGCAATTGAAGATCATGATCCTACTTCATTTGGTGCCTCGAAATTGGAATATTATATAGATACATTAGGCAGTGCAGTGCGAGGACTAGAAACAGATATGGATAAAGTTGATAGTAAATTAGATGCCCTAAATTCAAACTATGAAAAAAATAGTAATAATTTGATGCAAAAATTGAAGGGCTTAGAAACTATAAAATCAAGATTAAATAATGTATTACAAACATTTAATGAGTTGAAGATTATTTTAGATATATCGTCAGATGAGAAAGATAAGGACGTTAATCGGAGAAAAATAGCGACCACGTCACTTGATGATTTTACGATATCCTTAAGAACATTAGAAGATACAATTATTAGTGCACTGAATGAATCGTTAGATAGTGAGAAGTCAAATGAGATAAATGATGAACTTCTGAAAAGAATTGACCAATTGAATGATTTACTCCCATTGTTTAACGGATTCGATAAATTTAATACAGTCTACTCTCAATTCTCTACCAATATTAAACACGGAGTTAAAGAATATTTAAGTACGAAGGATATTGACGCTGAACTTGGTTCATAAATAGTAAAAAAAAAAATAATAGGACAAATCGTGTATTTTTATTTAATTTTGGAATGGTATATATAAACTTATAAATAACTCATAATGATTTTGGGTTGTCATATCATATTAAATCTTTTACTTTCGTAAACCCATATGAACAATGAATGATAAAAAAATTATTGCACAGTTTCCCTGTGGGAAAATAAAGTCCCTGTGATTCCAACAAAAAAGAATCAGTATGTTCATCTAACATAAACTCTGTTGTTCATAAGAAAATCCGGTTTTTTCAATGGGAACCCAACTTATATGCAAAGAAGTACGGTCTTTTTAAATTAAAAGAAAGCGCTTGACCCACTAGAATTTGGGCTCCCATCTCTGTCCAACAAGGCTTCTTCATCGCTACTTTTAGTCCTCTCTCTCAAAAATTCAAGTCCGAAGATATATTTGCATTTACTAAATAGTTTCGTAGGGAAGAATTTCTTTGCTAATTCATCCGGACAGATTCTAACAATCAAACCGATGGGTATGGATAAAGTACCACATAATATTGCAGTTGCCCACATTTCTTTAGTTTGATGCGCAATAGAAAATGGTGCTCCACCGAAGAACATAATTAAGACTTGGCAACCACCAATTAATGCCATTATAACCAAGAAATAGTAATTCCTTAATAAATCTTGAAAGAAATTCAAATTAGCCTTCGAAATCCTTTTCCTCCAATTCTTAATACCATCACCTTCATCTAACTTTCTTGAAACAAATAAAGTAAAGAATTGTAGCCAAACAAATGTATTGAATGTCATAGCGTTCAATTGCTGTTGTTCATGACCCGTTATACTTTCTTTACCCTTGAAGAATATTTCTTTACCATGGAAATGGAGAGTAAATGTGATTATAAGTTGTAGAAATGATTGGCTTAATATCATTTTCCATGTTGAAGGATAAATTAACGGAGAAGAACGGCCTTTTGGCTTCCTATCCATAATATTTGGATCCGGTTTATCAGTAGCAAGAGCCAAAGCTGCTAAAGTATCCATGATTAGATTCACCCAAAGTAATTGAACTGCGGTCAAAACAGAGGTTTCATCTTCAGATGCCACAGCAGAAACAAAAGTCAATATAACGGCTGTAATATTAACAATCAATTGAAACTGAATAAACTTTTTAATAGAGATAGAGACACATCTCCCCCATTTAATGGCATCAACAATAGCACCAAAATCATCTGTCATCAAAATAATATCAGAAGCTTCTCTTGCAACTTCAGTACCAGAGATACCCATTGAAAATCCAACGTCAGCTAACTTCAAAGCAGGAGCATCATTAGTACCGTCACCAGTTACCGCAACTACTTCACCCATTCCCTTCAATGTCTCCACTAGAACTCTTTTATCTTCTGGAGATGACCTAGCAAGAACTCTCAATTTAGGTAATAATTTAATACGTTCATCTTTGGTCAATTTACGGAATTTTGGACCTTCCATAGCAGAATCAGGATCATTGTAAGCTTCTTCTGACAAAATGTTACAATTTCTTGCAATAGCTCTTGCTGTGAGTACATTATCACCAGTAACCATACGAACAATAACACCTGCTTTTTGACATTGTTGTACTGAGTTTTTAACACCTTCACGTAATGGGTCTTGAATTCCAACAATACCATCAAGGATTAACCCATCATCACTATTTTTATTATTAACTTTTAACGATAACAATTTTTCTGGGTTTGCCCTGTTTGAGTTTTCATCATCTTGAACTTCTTTAGGAGGCCATTCAGAGCAATCTTTGAAATCTCGGTGACCTAATGAAATTGCTCTTAATGCATTGCTAGCTAGTGATTTGATGTTCTTATTAATAACATCAGATACTTTTTCGTCAATTAATATTAAACAATCATCAGAATTTCTCTTTGAATGACAACAATTAGAAACAATTTCTGCGGCACCTTTAATGAAGAATCTAATTAAACCAGAAGCCTTGTATTTTACTACGATACCACCCCATTTTCTTGAACTTTCAAACGGTATAACTTGTATAATTTCATCAACTCCAAATCTTTCTTCTGGATCATCACGTAAATCCTGTAATGAACCAAATTTTAGATTTAACGACCGTTTAGCCATTGCTAATAATGCAGTTTCAGTCTTGGAACCAATATATGGCTCTTGTCTACCTTCCATTGCATGTTTCATCAAGTCATCATCATCATCGTCGTCCTTATCATTATTAGCTTTCTTACAATGACCTGAACGGAACCAACTTAGTATGTTCCATTTACTTGGAGAGGAAGTTTGTTGATTATTTGATTCATTAATTGAATCTAACGATATACCAGATTCTCTTTCAATATCAGGATGGACATATTTATTATTTTCAAAAGCTGTGGAATTTAATACGATATTGGACAGTAAATCCTTTTGTAAATCTTCTGTACATTTTTCATTGAACATATCTTTTGAATGTGGTAAATTTTCGCGATTATTCATGGTTTCATCAAATTGGTCTTCACCAATAAATCCTTTAACGATAGACATTCTATTTTCTGTTAGTGTACCTGTTTTATCTGAACATACTGCAGTAGCAGATCCCATAGTTTCACAAGCTCTTAAATTTCTAACCAAATTACCATCTTTTGTCATCCTTGTGGTAGCAAATGCCAACGCTAGAGTGACCGCCAATGGTAACCCCTCCGGTACTGCCACAACAATGATAGTAACAGCAGTAATGAATATATTCATAAATTTATTACCCTTTTGTGCAGGATCCAAATCATGGAATCTACCATTTGGTGCAAACACGTAAAATAAGAACCGAACAAAAAGGACTAAAAACAGAATAATAGCTGCCACACAACCATAAACTGAAATACTATCAGCCAATTGACTTAATCTTTCTTGTAAAGGAGTTTCTTCAGTTTCTACTTTTAAGGACATCATTGTTCTTCCATGAATGGAATTTACACCTACTGCTGTTACTACTGCAGTCCCCAATCCAGATAAAATTTTAGAGCCAGAGATTAACATACAGTCAGGAAGATGAACACCTTCTGGAGTTACAGAACCGATATCCAATTCATGCAAGCTGCCATTATTATTATTATTATTATTATTCTTTTTGTTAGTCTCATTAATAGATGCAAATTTCCTCAATGCTGAAGATAGTCTCACTTTTTTAATCGTATCAGATTCCCCAGTTACAGAAGATTCATCAATTTCACATTCACCTCTTACTAATACGGAATCAGCTGGAATGACGTCCCCGGTTTGTAATTTAATGATATCTCCAACTAATAAATCATGAATGGATACCATTTCTTCTTGAGCATTTCGTACCACGATAACTTTCCTATTTTCCTTCTTTTTATTCAATTTAGCGAATTGTAATTCCTTTTGATAATCATTTACAGCCCCAACAAGGACCACAACAACTACAGCAATCATAATTGCTACACCTTCAATCCAATCCACTTTCTTAATCTTATTACCTTCAGGATCATATTCTGGTGGTTGTCCTAATGCTTCATAAAGCCCCAAAGTGAATGATACGATCGCCGCACCAGTCAATAATAGCATTGTCTTGTCATTGAATGCTTCCCAAACCAATTGTAAGAATGTTTTTGGTATTCTTTCAGGGATTCTATTATCTGAATACAATTTATATCTTTTCGTATTTGAATAATTCCATTTAATATTAGAATTATTCCTCGTTGGTGTCTTGATCCCTGTTTGTAATGATGTATTTAAATATTTAAAGATGTTCAGTTTATCATTTTGAAATAATGAAATATACGATCTCATGGATTTAGGGTCATGTAATTCTGAGAGTTGTTTGGTAGTTAACGGATACTCATCTTCAGTATCTTGGGCTTCAGCTTCTTGTTCTTGTTCTCGTTCTTGTGAGAGACTATCGTTATCTAGTAAGTAGTCCTGTGCTGATGCTTGTTCATCTGAATCGGCATCTTGGGAATCCTGTCCTGGAACTGTCAGATAATTTCTGCTTGACATTTCTGTTTTATCGATCGTAATTTGGATATTTTTCAGCGTTCTCCTCCTTTTTGGTACTTGATTCACAAAAAAATATGAGGAAGACCGAGTTTATATTTATACAATGCAAAAAGAAAAAAAGATAGTTTCAAAGTAATTATTCAAGGGTTAATAGAATGAAACAATGGTTCAGCTAGTTTTACTTGTTGCATTTAAACTAGAATTTCAAAATATAGCTTTCTGGCCGTTTATATTTTGGGAGATGTGCAATGGAGACAAGAGGACCCTGAGTGAGATTTTAATTCCAGTTCAAAGGTTATTGAATATTGTGTTATCCTCTATCCTATGATACCAAATTTTTCACTAAGTGTGGTTATAGTCTAATTAGTATGTACGCACATACGTACTTCTATGTAGTATAAGAAACGAGGCGAAGTACATTTTCTGGACCCGTGTTTTAAGGGGGGCGAGGGCAGAGGGCAGGGGGCAGAGGGCAGGGACCGAAGTAAGGCCGTCGTCACTGTCGCTGTCGCCAGAGGGTTCTCAGTGTTGTCTGAGGAAGAAGAAATGACTTGCCATGATGGATACTTATTATCAACGAAAAAGAAAGTTGGAAGTATATAAGGATTGATTGAGTGATTGCGCCCTGGATTGATCATGGTGTCAGATCAGAGAGGGTTTTCCCACAATCGAACAGCCTTTCTTGGTTCGGTAATACGTTTATAAAGTTATAGCGTTAAAGTGGGGCTCAAGAAGGCGCAGAAACTCCATAGCGATAAAAGAAAGACAGAGACATTCTAATTTTACTGGGTCAAATGGGCTTTGGAGAAGGAATATGAAGGGCTATTAAGTTCTTTTGAACAACTGGCTACCCCCACTAAGATGTAAGAGGCTTGAATACGAATTATGGTTTTTTTTCTTAGCAGCAGATTAAATGCATGAAATAGCATTACGCAGTTAATGAGTATAACTCCCACATTATAGTATCACCATAATATCGTTGAAAATGTATGTCATGATTTTCCTTATAAAGACTAGTAATAACAAACGTCTTTACTTAAAGATATTATAGACCATGTGTGTGGAATTTGTAGTTCCTGATTCATTTATTTTTTGGTGTAAGTAAATTCAAGGCTGCTTGATACCTTACTCTATAAAGGAAATTATTTGAATACATGTATTGTTACTGAAGATTTCATAAGGATAAGAACGTGTGGCTTATAGCAAACATATTTTATGTTGTGAACTATGTACTCATTCTTCGTAGATACTTACTGTAGATCCTCCGTTAAAGAACTGCTGTCACTTTTCAGTATTTAGGCTTTACTCTTTCGCATGTTATACCTTACCCATCGTCTGTAATCAGGACTACCTTTCAGTAGAAATCTATGTCACTTTTTGTTTATTTTTAATTTCTGAAATGTAATTTAAGATTGAAAATGAAAGAATATTAAAAATAAAAATATAAAAGGGAGAAGTAAACAAAAACAGAGAAAGCCATATATAATCCAATTCAATCCATAAATGGAACTATAACACAATTCAGAATAACCTTTACATTTTAGTTTATTACACATTGATTGTACTTACGTGCTGATCTTGGTCCAGCTACGAAACTGTAACTAATGTCAGGGAATCAAGATCGTCGTGAAAGAAACATTAAATGGATGACGGTTTATATGGCAATCATATCACATTGTTTAATGTTTTTTGATACATTTTTCTCACTCATAAGAAGGAGAGGAGCAGAGTATCTTGGATGGACATGTTTAGTATAAGTGCCACTGCAACAATGTCACACCGTCGTCTTATCAAGATTACGAAAGTTTTATGTAAAAAGGCTTAAAATAGGTATGAATTTCTGATACATCGTGACTCATGCTGCTTTCATCGAAGAGGCATCCTTCAGACACCTATAGATTCATTTCTTTGATATATATTAGTATGTATTCAGTATATATATAGAGGCATTTGAATTATGAGCGCAAAGGATAATTATAAGTGATTACGTCTGTATGTAAACAGGTTATTTTTTTGGTACCTCATATATCTATAAACGGACATATTTAGAGCTAGATTCAAGCTGACGTCGGGCCATCTCTAGTTAATATGCAATAGTCTATAAGCAGGCGTAAACGAAGTGTATATACTTGAAGAAGACGACTTGACTAATAAAAATACTTCAATGAAAATAGCCGCCCACCTCGGACCCCGTTCTTTGTCTCAAAAAAAATACATTATTTTGTTACTGATGATAATAGCTAAGCCCATTAAAGTAGGGCTCAATCGTACATACTTTTAACGAGTCTACGTGTTGTCGAAGAGTTGAAGGTAAGAGAGCAAGGTAAGTATGTGCAATAGCTACGTATATTTTTGGATTCTCGCAGCTTTTTAATCTATTTTGGATTGAAACTTGAAACAATTCGAGAATGGAACTCCTTGATTTTAACGATGTAATTTAAAAAACGTTTTTTTACATTTACGCACATATACATCTATTATTACGTACGTACATATGCGTCTTATAAACTTTATTGAATATCCGGAGTACCCACGCTTATGTTTCCTCATTTTTTTAATTACATTTCCACATTAGAACAACAACATAGTCGTACCTTAACCAAACCTTTCTTTTTCTGCCACACATATGAATGTTACTTATTTAGGGTACATAATCAATTACGGGGGGGGGCATCTCCTTACACGGCGGGTTTGAAATCATTTTCCAAGAGGAGTTTAAGAGAAAATAAATATTTATTACAATTTTCAGTCGTTTACTTTTAATCATCCCTCAGTTTCCCTGCGCAGAAAAATAAATTGTTTACCATATAGTCATAGGTCATATGTTAAGTTTTTCCTTGCTTTAGTTACAGAAACAAATGGCCCTTTCAGGACTAAACTTAAGGATATGTGAAAGACGAAAAACAAGGAACAAAATACAAAAGTGAAAACAAAAGGGGATGACTCTGTACAACTATACGGGTGTCTCTCAGTAATGAAGGAGTATTTTCAATCAATAGTTGTAAATACCTATTTGAATAGTAAATTACATGCGGCAAAACGGGAATCACGGAAACCGCGGAATCGAATTTGTAAAATGGACCTTTTTGGAATTTTTTTTCCGGATAAACCAGGATTAGTAGCGTTACCCGGAGAAACGTAAACGAAGTCACAGTTTTCGAAATGCAAGCAATTACGGGAATTGGTTAAAGATAAACAAAAAAAGAAAGCCTTGGCTTTTCAATACGTACGTAAGGGGGAAAAGCAAAACACACATTTCCTAAAAGGGGATTTTTTGTTTCGAATTGTTGCCGCACAGACACCCAGACCTAACTCACCCTACGTCATATTTACAGCCGTGAGCATCCTCGAGGATTCCGTTTGTAACGATGCAAACCAGGAGATAATGCAAATGCCTCGGTGGTTTTCCCTGGAAAATAAAACCAATTAACAGTTATCGAAAAAAAGTGCGCGTTTATTGGTTCGCGCGGTCTTGCTTATCGCCTTCTGCACAGAAACAGGCGTACCAGAAAAATACAAAATCCTCGACAAGCTTTTCCGTCTCCGGGTTACCTATCGTTTCTTCTCTGGGAAACCACAAGAGGGACAAGAACAAAAACAACAGGCAAAAGACACAAGAAAGCCGCTCACCTCGATAACGTTACTTTTTTCAAAAAGGCCTCCCCTTTTATCGTGAGATATTTTTTCACCTTTTTTTTTCTCTTCTTCCCCTTCTTGTTCTTCCCTCAGATTCGATCGTCCACAAATTGTTTTCAGTGTTCAACGTTCACCTCATCTCGAAAGCAAAATCACTCTGTTGGGAAACAAATTAAGATATGGCTAAGAGAAATCGAAGAGAACTCATTGACGGACACATTTTTCATCCGATTTCCTCGTAACTTTTGGTACGTTCCCTTCTGACCAGTTTCCATATTTACTTTTATCCAGATTAGTCGAGGAAATTACGCAATGGAAATTGGTTTTCTTTTTCATTCTCTTCATCCATGACATTGAAAAATTTCCTCCATGTTACGTACTAACGTTTTCGTTTCATTTCGTTACGTAAACGATTAATCGAAGTCGACTAATGCCTCAGATTCCTCATTATATCCTAACTTCGACAAGGTATCGATCGAGTATATAAAAACTCATAAATTCTAACTTTCTAATTTTTAAATTCCAAATCTTACCTTAATTTCAATTTTTCACTTTCTCTTCTTGTCAACTTAAAAGAAACCAGAAGTCATTCACTTTTTTTCTCATTACCAATAATTTTCATTTATTTTTGTTTTGTTCCCCATTACATTTGTTAATAATAGATTCTCTATATATTAATCTAAAAGCAAAACAAAGAAAACAAAACAGAGAAAAAAAGAAATATAATACTTATATTGAAAAATGTCTGATATTTCTGACTCAGAACAAGTAAGCGAAAAGCCTCCTCAAGTTGTTGAATCTTCTTCTTCCGAAGAAGAAGAATCCGATGACGATGATATCGATGCTTTAATCGAAGAATTACAATCTAACCACGGTTTAGGTGATGACGATGATGATTCAGATGAACATGCTGCTGCCGGTGAAGCTAGAGTTGTCCCAGAAGAGTTACTACAAACTGATCCATCTTATGGTTTAACTGCCGATGAAGTCTCTAGAAGAAGAAAGAAGTACGGTCTAAATCAAATGTCTGAAGACAACGAAAGTTTAGTTGTTAAATTCGTTATGTTCTTCGTCGGTCCAATTCAATTCGTTATGGAAGCTGCTGCTATTTTAGCTGCTGGTTTATCCGATTGGGTCGATTTTGGTGTTATCTGTGGTCTATTGTTATTAAATGCTGGTGTTGGTTTCGTTCAAGAATTCCAAGCTGGTTCTATTGTCGAAGAATTGAAGAAAACTTTAGCTAACTCTGCTATTGTCATTAGAGATGGTCAATTAACTGAAGTTCCAGCTAATGAAGTTGTTCCAGGTGATATCTTACAATTAGAAGATGGTACTATTATTCCAGCTGATGGTAGAATTGTTACTGAAGATTGTTTCGTTCAAATCGATCAATCTGCTATTACTGGTGAATCTTTAGCTGTCGACAAACATTACGGTGATCAAACTTTCTCCTCTTCTACTGTTAAGAGAGGTGAAGCTTTCATGGTTATTACTGCTACCGGTGACAACACTTTCGTTGGTAGAGCTGCTGCTTTAGTTAACAAAGCTGCTGGTGGTCAAGGTCATTTCACTGAAGTCTTGAACGGTATCGGTATTATTCTATTGGTTTTGGTTATTGTTACTCTATTATTGGTCTGGACCGCTTCATTCTACAGAACTGACGGTATTGTTAGAATCTTGAGATATACTTTAGGTATTACCATTGTCGGTGTCCCAGTTGGTTTACCAGCTGTCGTTACCACCACTATGGCTGTCGGTGCTGCTTACTTAGCTAAAAAACAAGCTATTGTCCAAAAATTATCTGCTATTGAATCCTTGGCTGGTGTCGAAATCTTATGTTCCGATAAGACTGGTACTTTAACCAAGAACAAATTGTCCTTACATGAACCATACACTGTCGAAGGTGTCTCTGCTGATGACTTAATGTTAACTGCTTGTTTAGCTGCTTCCAGAAAGAAGAAGGGTTTAGATGCTATCGATAAGGCTTTCTTGAAGTCCTTGGCCCAATACCCACAAGCTAAGAACGCTTTAACCAAGTACAAGGTTTTGGAATTCCATCCTTTCGATCCTGTTTCCAAGAAGGTTACTGCTGTTGTTGAATCTCCAGAAGGTGAAAGAATTATCTGTGTTAAAGGTGCTCCATTATTCGTCTTAAAGACTGTCGAAGAAGATCATCCAATTCCAGAAGATGTCCATGAAAACTACGAAAACAAAGTTGCTGAATTGGCCTCTAGAGGTTTCCGTGCCTTAGGTGTTGCTAGAAAGAGAGGTGAAGGTCATTGGGAAATCTTAGGTGTTATGCCATGTATGGATCCTCCAAGAGATGATACCGCTGAAACTGTTACTGAAGCTAGACGTTTAGGTTTAAGAGTCAAGATGTTAACTGGTGATGCTGTTGGTATTGCTAAGGAAACCTGTAGACAATTAGGATTAGGTACCAACATTTACAATGCTGAAAGATTAGGTTTAAGTGGTGGTGGTGACATGCCAGGTTCTGAATTAGCTGATTTCGTTGAAAATGCCGATGGTTTCGCTGAAGTTTTCCCACAACATAAATATAGAGTTGTTGAAATCTTACAAAACAGAGGTTACTTGGTTGCTATGACTGGTGATGGTGTTAATGATGCTCCTTCTTTGAAGAAGGCTGATACTGGTATTGCTGTCGAAGGTGCTACTGATGCTGCTAGATCTGCTGCTGATATTGTTTTCTTAGCTCCTGGTTTATCTGCTATTATTGATGCTTTGAAGACCTCCAGACAAATTTTCCACAGAATGTACTCTTATGTTGTTTACCGTATTGCTTTATCTATTCATTTAGAAATTTTCTTCGGTTTATGGATTGCTATTTTGAACAACTCTTTGAACATTGATTTGATTGTTTTCATTGCTATTTTCGCTGATGTTGCTACTTTGGCCATTGCTTACGATAATGCTCCTTACTCTCAAACTCCAGTCAAATGGGATTTACCAAGATTATGGGGTATGTCTGTTGTCTTAGGTGTTATTTTAGCTATCGGTTCTTGGATTGCTTTAACTACCATGTTCTTACCAAAGGGTGGTATCATTCAAAACTTCGGTGCCATTGATGGTATTATGTTCTTACAAATCTCTTTGACTGAAAATTGGTTAATTTTCATCACTAGAGCTGTTGGTCCATTCTGGTCTTCTATTCCATCTTGGCAATTGGCCGGTGCCGTTTTCGGTGTCGATATTATTGCTACTATGTTTACTTTATTCGGTTGGTGGTCTCAAAACTGGACCGACATTGTTACAGTCGTCCGTGTTTGGATCTGGTCTATCGGTGTCTTCTGTGTCATGGGTGGTGCTTACTACGAAATGTCTACTTCCGATGCTTTCGACAGATTAATGAACGGTAAGTCATTGAAGGAAGAAAAGAAGTCTAACAGATCTATTGAAGATTTCTTAGCTGCCATGCAAAGAGTCTCTACTCAACATGAAAAAGAAACTTAATTGCTTTGTTGAATTTGCATTTTTTAATACCAATTTTTTTCACTTTAATTCTTTCTAATTTCTAATACTAATCTTTTATGGGAACTGATACATTTTTTACTCACTTTGCTCGCAACGGTAGTCATTGGTATTTCTTTGGGCTGGTTAGATCTTTTCTGTTATATTTTGTTAATGATCCTATTCTAAATACACACACACACACTTTAGTTTAAGATTATTGGTTGATGGTTGTTGAAATATTCACACACACACACGTTTCATACTACTAATCATCTATTACTTTAATTTTCTTAATTGGTTACCATTGCAATTCCTGTTGATTTTACTTGCTGCGTTGTATTTTATTTTAATTAATAATAAGGACGCAAGTCATTCACATTATTTCAAGCACATCATTTTAATATCACATAATTTTTTTATCCTCTACTTTAATTTCTAATATCTACATAGCACACACATTATTTATTCATTTAATACAATAATAATAATAATATTAAAGTTTTTTTTTGCATATATAAAAGTGCTTTATAAACAGCTGTATTCTGTCAAAAGAAAGCAAAATAAGCAGTTGAATTTCATACGTCATGGTAAATAAACAATAGTAGATTTTGTCTGCCTAAAGAAAAAACATCTTGTAAACTATGATATACCTTGCTTACTAAACTTTCTCTACGGTACCTTTTTCATCTTCGATAACGGCTCTCTATTCCAATATTGACCAGTATCAATAAATATTTATTTATAGTCTACACTTCTGCTTATAAAGCCTCTTACCGAGCAATTTTATAGGGAGAGAAAATTTGGCCTTAACTCTTCTACGTATATAGCGTTCGAAACCACACCAAATGGTAGTAAAATTAGATCAATCAAGGGAGCTCGGCCTCTATGTTTACAAGCCGTTGTATACCACTATTTTGTCGTAAGATACTCGTAATGAAGAAAATATATCATGGTGCATGTATCGTGAACTGTACTCAGCTGGTTTGTCTTTGAAGGAAAAAGTTCTGTTAGAGAAACTCGCAAAGCCAAGAAATATAAAGGAGGCAAGTACTTTACGCATTTACGTTGACCTTGGGATGTATACTTCAATGCGAAGTCTGATATACGACTTATAGTCAACATTCATAGGAGATTTGTGTCGCTTTTGTCAAGGGAAGAGTGTGACGTTTTTTTTTCATTTTGAAGATTATGGAAAAATTAAATGAAATAATAATTTGAAACTTTTTCGTGCACAGTTTCAAAAAACTTCATTCCCTTACGCAAGACACAAGACAGATGATTAATTAAGACTATATACTCTTGAAACATAAGGATATAAATATATACGAAGGATTATTCTAACCAAGACTAAGAGTGAATTACCATTTGAGATTGAGCAGATTGTTTGCTGACTGTTTCCCCAACTAGATTGTACATTATTCCCTGTATTTTAGCTTCCAAACATTAGTGTCAGTGTTTTTAGCATATCTCCAACTGTAAACTAGCCGATACTCTACGCACTATTGTTTTTTGTAAATTAATATTCCCATTTGTTTTCCACTGTATAGTAAGTTATTGAATTAATATCCTGTAGCACTAGAAATTAGTCCGTGATCTAACAATGTCCGCCAGAGCTACCAAAGAAGCAACCGCCACCGATGTTTCTTCTTCTGATCCAATCGTCTCTGATACAATTACTTCTGCCCTAGAACAACTACAATTGGATGTAATGGAAGAACAACCAGGAAAAGTGGTGGCTGAACAAATGCACGTCAACAATAATCCATCAAGCTCTACATTGCCTTTAAACCCTTCTCCTTCTAACCCGTTCCCTCCTCCACATATGATGAACGTTGGATTTGTGCCATATTCACAAATGATGCAGCATCCTCCTCAACATGGTCCAGGTTTGTTCCCACATCCAGATTTGCAGGATTCATCTTTATCACATGTTGGCCCAATTATGTTCAATAATTCAAATGATTCTTCATTATTTCCAAGTGGGTCTTTAGCTAGCATTCCTTCCTTTATTCCGGAATCTCACATGATTCCAAACGATCCATTATGGTCAGCGACAAACCAACCTGGTGCATCGTCTATTGCAATTGAGGAATCCGGAACTTTAGGCGATGGACTTCCTAAGCCAAAGGGCCCTGGTGCAGCCACAATTTCTTCAAGAAGACAAACTTTCCATGCCATTTCTACTCATGATCTGATTGATGCAACTAATGAAAAAACAGCTGTAGTTAACCCTCCACCAACATTGGAAAATGAAACAGCAGTTCCCGTCTCTGTACCATCTACTACCTCTTCAAATCCTAAGACAAGGACTCAATCGATCTCATTTGAGAAAACTGTCGGACATCCTCAGTTCTTCCCAGCTACAACTAAAGTGAAAGGTATTGAAGCTAAAACCTCTGACAAAGGTATCAATAAATTTGGAACCGTAGACAATACATATGCCGCTTATCCCTACGGTGGTCCCTTAGCTCAACCAAATCCAATGTTACATAAGCATCATGCACCTATGGGGTCAACTCCTCCATTTCCTTCCGCATTTCCAGGCAATTATGATTTCAATGCACCATTCCATTCTTTCTCTCCTGTTATGGGTAATATGAACCCTCATGCTTTACATCCACAATCTCATATCCCAATGCCTCATTCGCCAATTCTAATGCATGGTCCAATGATGGATGGTAAGCACAAGGGAGAGCCGATGTTAAACAGTAATAATCCAATGAATTCGCCTCTTCCACCTCATCAACATTTCCCAATGATGCAACATACTCCTAATGGTACTCCACCTCCTCCATGGTTATACGGAACTCCACCACCTTTCAACCATATGGGCCCACCTCCTCCACACGGTATGCACGTTCCTGGTGGTCGTGGTCACCTTGTATCTGGTGGTCGCGGTAATAACAGAGGAGGAAAGCATACGAGTGGTCGTAATAGAAATAGTAAACATGGGTTTAATAACCATCATCATCATCATCACAATAATAATACTAACGTTGATGCCAATAACCAACGTAAACTCGAAGAAATGTCACGTTACGCCGATGCAACATTAGACCAATTTGCTGGTAATATTTATTCATTATGTAAGGACCAACATGGTTGTCGTTTCTTACAAAAACAATTGGATATATTAGGCACGGAAGCAGCTGATAAGATTTTCGAAGAAACTAAATACCACACCATCGAGCTAATGACTGATTCCTTTGGTAATTATTTAATCCAAAAATTAATTGAAAGAGTTTCTACCGAACAAAGAACGGAATTGGCTAAAATTGCAAGTCCACAATTCGTGGAAATTGCCTTGGATCCTCACGGTACAAGAGCGTTACAAAAGTTGATTGAATGTATTGATACTGATGATGAAGCCAAGATTATTGTAGCCTCATTAAGTGGCTCTATAGTCCAGTTAAGTAAGGATTTGAATGGTAACCATGTTGTCCAAAAATGTTTACAAAAATTACATCCAAAGGATTTCCAATTCATTTTTGATGCTACTTGCCAGAATTCGGTCGATATTGCAACTCACAGACATGGTTGTTGTGTTTTACAACGTTGTTTCGATCATGGGACAAAAGAACAATGTGAGACGTTATGCGACGAGCTTTTGAAACATGTTGATAAGTTGACCCTGGACCCATTTGGTAATTACGTCGTTCAATATATCATTACTAAGGAAACTGAAAAAGATAAGTTTGATTACACACATAAAATAGTCCATTTATTGAAACCAAAAATCGCTGAATTATCAGTCCATAAATTCGGATCAAATGTCATTGAAAAATTGTTAAGAACACCAGTTGCCACTGAGAACATGATCTTAGAATTGCTGAACCACAAAGCAGATATACCAAACTTGTTGAATGATAGTTATGGTAATTACGTTTTGCAAACTGCGTTAGACATCTCTTACGAACATAACACATATTTGTACAATAAACTATCAAGCATCGTTGCTCCTTTATTGGTTGGGCCAATTAGAAACACTCCACATGGTAAGAGGATTATGAATATCTTACATATTGAATAAACAAGATCATTGGGTCTTTTTATATTTTTATAATTACCTTTTGTATAGTAGCTTATTAAACTTTTTTTATTTATTTATTATTTAAGTCGATTTCTCCACCAGTGAAAGAGCTCACAAATAATAACTTTACTCCAACTAATGTATTCAATTAACCCAATCAGCATTCTGGTTCTCAAGTACCTTTATATATTCCAGTTATATAACCATAGTAGGGGACGAAGATAGCCCCCATATTTTTCAAGCCTTTCGTACTAGGAAGCATTCTTTTATTCAGTAAGACAACGTAAATAGTAAACAAAAAAGAGCACTTGGACTAGATACATCTAACCCAACAAAAGAAAAAAAATAACCATTTCTATGAAAATATTATAATTATATGGAATATAAAAAGTTTATCTAACCGAGTCTCCATTTATAGGACAGCATCCGAATATAAATCACTCCACAGAACATTATACAAATCAGATAGGTCTGTGTTATTAACGAATTCATCCAATGTCCCTAAATTATAACCACCGGGTATTTCAGGTAGATTGATTATATTTGGAATATTAGTGTGGTCTGATAATGGAAGTTGATCTTGAGGTTGCGGTTTCACTTGACCTTCAATTTCAGGTAATTGAGGTGTACCTTGCTTAAGGTATGGTGCCAATGGACTATATGTTGGTGTATATGTTCCATCCGATTTTAATGATGGAAATGACGGGTAGTCGCGAATAGATGTAACTGACGAACGATAGGATTCAGAATTTCCTGACAATGGTCCATTAGGAATATTGGAAACCATAGGCACCTGTACCACCGTTTTTCCAAAGGCGTTGTCTCCACAGTTCATATTCGGAGATATAGATTGTGCGCTATCTTGTTTACACTTTCCATAGTCTAGAATAGGATTATTCTCGAGCATTTTATTGATATTTAAATGAAAACCCGAAGCAAGGACAGGCTCTAGTAAATTTTGATAAATTTCTGATCTTGTATCTAAAATAACTTCAGGAAACATTGCCAAATCAGGTGCCTTCTCCTCAAATAGTTTTAATAGATCAGAAATGCAAATCCTTTTTTTTGTCATATACCTCAATAGCATAATACGACATAAAATTGCACAAAGGGCTGACGATTTTCTATATGATTTGACCAATCTATTATCCTCCAATAAAGTGCAGTTACCACGGCGTGCTCCCAGTCCGAACCCTTGGCATTCTTTGAAAATACGAACAATGCTAAATAGATCATCCAAGCGAATGAGTGAATCATAGTAATGTCTAGAAGTCAATAGACAGATACATGTCGCACCATAGAACTTAAAAGCCTGGCATACCGAGTAACTATCTTCTAACTTCAGAATAACAGAAGTGATGCTGGTCCACGACGCATAAATGTCTTCTTGTAAACTAATGCTAGCTTTTTGCACCACGTCAAGATCACGAGGAAGGTTCAATCTTGATATTAAATTATCAACTGCTGCTAGAACACGGCCGCTATGGTATTCAAAACATAGAACGTAGTTACGTGCATGATTTTTATCTTCTTTCGAAAGGGGTGTGTTCGTAGCTGGACTAGTATTAATTACTGAATTTGTAATATCAAATAGTAATGAAGTATGTCTCCTTACACCTTCCATTCTCTCCTTGAAAGATATAAGTTCGTTGGAAATCTCGGATAGATAATGTGTTTTAATTGATGGTGGTTTGGCAACGTTTCTTATTGACGTATAACGTTCATTATAAAGAACATCTGAAAAGAAAACACTCACAACCTGAAGGACTGCATATGTACCGTACTCGGCCAGATCAGAGATCGGCATACTATCAAAATGGTCCGGCTTCGAAACCTTATTTATCTTGCATATAAAATCAGCATTAGTTAAGAACCCTGCACTTATAAAGGATTTTGGTAAAAGACAATTCATTTTACTATCATCTATAGTCGGTTGACAACCCATTTTGGATATGAAAACTTTTTCAAAAGAATAAAGTTTCCACCACACTTTTCTTCTCCTAAGAGCAGTTTGTTCATCAAGGCCAATATAAAATTCCCACCTTTGAAGTCCCATTTTCACTGCTTGATTTAATGCCACCGATAATACTTTTTGGAACCCATAAAATTCTTCACACCATAATTGATGCCCTAATAATGAAACTAGTATTTCTAGATACTCTAAACCATCATTATTTTCTATTTGACGGTATAACGTCGAGTTATAATAACTGTAAGTCAAGGCCAAAATCAATTCTTCTGATTCACAAAAACGATGGAATGTTTCAATTAATTCTGTGGTCAATTCATATGCACCATTGTCTTTAACCTTTTTGGGCGCTTCATTTACCATAAACGATTCAAATCCGGAACGATGAGCTTCAAACATATCTAAGACCAATTTAAACATTTCGAAATCTTTATCAACAGTTTCCATTAATTGTTTGATTGTAATTTTAGTCAAGTTCTCAATGAATGGCTGAGGGAACCTGTTGATCAATAGCACGACTAAGGATTTCTCATTGGCTGTATTCGGGCTACCAACAGAGACAGATGAATTTCCCGAAGGAGTTGGAGTTGGAGTTGGAGCCATTAAATTCTTCCTTCGTAAATAATTCTCTAATGGATTTGCAATTGATACACAACCATCATTCAGATGTTGAAAACACATATCGAAAAACCTCAATAAAATATAAAGAGTAGCCTTTATATGTTTAGATATCAAAGGGTTTGATGTGTCATGTACGAAGAATTTTTGGAAGCTATAACCTATACCTTGAAGAGAGAATGCTTGAAAAGCGGAGTACAATCCAAAAAAATCATCGATTAATGGTTGCCTTGTTGGATTCAGAGGGGTATTATCATCAGCATTTCTTTTACCATTTGACCAAATCGAGAAATTCGTAATGCATACTTGTTCAGTATATTTGTTTTTCATTAAATGTGATTCTAATGACAAAATATCATCTTCAGGAACATCACTTAATCTCGTAAAATCTACATCTGGCGTCCAACTATCAATTAGATCGTTAATCTGTAGCTTAATATTTGCAATGGTATTATTTCGATGTGAATCGGACTTATGTAATTTTTCTAACTGCCGTACCATTGTTTGTAAAATCGAAAGTTCTTCTTGTAATACTTCATCATCTTGGTAGAATCCATTATCCCCCTGTATTATAGGAGCCACTTCCTTACAATCGTTCTTGCTACTATTCTCTGGAGACGATGGACCACGTTTAAATGGCAAGTTACCGTCGAAAGCAGCAAATGGTGCCTTTATTGTCCCAAGCTCCGGGAAACACTGATTTCTATTCTGGGTTTGATTAGATTCCATGTTTCGTAGTGAATTTTCATTACTACTATTAGATATCACATTGTTATTGTTATTGATGTTGTTCAGGTTATTAATATCATTATTGGAAATCTGACTGACACTATTGTTATTACTTTCTATACTCGTTATATCATCGTGGTAGTCGGAACCACCAGACCTTATATGTCTCTTACTTGTTCTTTTCTTCCTTGGTTTTGGAGCTGAATAAATACAAGGACATTGATAAGCTTCACATGTAGGACATGGCATTTTCCCTGTACATTTTATCTTTCTTTTCCTACAGTTATCGCACGCCTTACTAACTTTGGCTGCAGGTTTTTTAATTTTGGTATCTTGGCTTGGTGACAATTTCAAATTGTTCATACCGTCCATTGTTTCTTCTCCATTTAAAAGGGACTCCATTCCAAAGGGTGGATTCATGTGTAGATCCAAAAATTTCTCTAACCTTTCCTGGGATTTTGTGTGTTCGGGACAGAACTGAATAATAAACCCGTTGTATTCGATACCGAACAAAATAGCAAAGGTCTATAACCTCTTCTTATTCTTTTGGCATGTAGAAAAGAAATCCCTAAATTGAAGCTTTAAAATATGAGTTTCCTGGGTGGCAAATATAAGTATATTTGAAGCAGATCTGTATCTATTCAGGTAGAGAGAGACTGACTAGAAGTTAGGCTGGAAATAAATAGTAGGCATCGGGGAAGAACGCGCGCAGCCTACGGACATTATGAAGGGAATGTAAAGAGCACTGGCTTAGTTGTAAAGGGAAGAGGTGGAAAGGGAGACCGGACCCCCGCCTGCTGACTTTCTGCCTGCCTTCCTGCCTAGGAGGGAAGCTTAGACGGACTGGGCCAAAGTTTACTAAGTAAACCAGGGCCTTTCAAGGTTAGTTAATCTCCGCCACGCCCACTTATCGTTGAACTTGTCACCTTATCGCTTTAGAAATTGGTGCCTAATTCGCCGTGGAGGGGAACTTAATTTCCTTAAGTTCCGTGGAGGTTTCACGAGCTGCTGCTGTAAACTTCACGCGTAAGCTAGCTTATATTATATGATTCAGTTATACAAGCATGACATCTGAATAAATAAGGTATAAATGAGGTTTTAGTATAGAATAGACTGTATAATCCCTTCTGTAATATGTAGAACGATTAAAAATATTTTAAATGCTGAAATTATTGTTCGGATCCTTTGATAATCAGAAATATCAATGATACCGAGAATGTCTGGGGCTACTTCTCTTGTTTACACAAATTCACGTATTATACAAGATTGTTAATGCTATCAGTTATATAGCTGGATTGTAGATGAAACGTAAAGCATAAGGGATCAGCCAAATATGCAGTTTTATTTGATTTATTTAACCCTTTGTTTAGTCAATTTGTGATCGTTTTTGTTCATTCATAAGACTGCATCTGTATACAAATCACCCCACAAAACATTATATAAATCATCAATGTCGGCATTGTTAACGAATTCATCCAATGTACCAAGATTAAATGCTGCCCCACAGTTATTTCCCATTAAATTCATCAATTCAGAGTTATCGTTTTCAGAAATAGCGTCCAATTGTGATGGTGGTTGAGTATTTGGGTACGATGGGAAAGATGAAATATTTCCCGCATTCGCATTCGTTAATGATTTGATAGACGGTAATGCCTCAGGAGTACTCATACCACAAAAATTTTGTTGGTGTATTTGTTGCTGTTTCTGCAGCTGTTGTGGAGAAGATAGTTGTTGCTGATCTTGCAGCTGTTGCTGTTGTGATAAAGGTGGGCCTGTAATATTAGCACCAGTTGTACCGTTAAGAAGGTTATGTATAGGCATATTTGAGTTTGAATTTGCCCTTGTAGTTTTTGTCTTAGATGCTGCGTTATAATTCTTCTTACTATTTCTACGTTTTTGTGGATTCTCTAAGTCATAATCTAATATTTTCTTTAACGTTAAATGAAAGCCTGATTTTTGAACTGGTTCCAGCAGGAAACTGTAGACTTTCGATTTAGCATCCAATATCATTTGTGCAATAACCGCTAAATCTGAGGATTGTCCTTCAAATGCAGTAAATAATTCTTCTCTTGAAATCTCTGTTTCTTGTAGATATCTCAATATGATGATACGACAAAGGATTGCGACAAATGACACAGTCATTCTTTGCGCTCTAATGGTGTTACTTTGTGTAAAGCCATTATTGCTTTGAGTTGCAGCAACACATGTATTACATCTCTTGAAGATATGCACCATATTGAATAAATCATTCAAAGTAATATGATTCCCTGTAAAATATCGACTTGTCAACAACAATACTGAGGCTGCACCATATCTCTGTATCGAAGTACAAGTATAAAAGTCGTTATCGACAGCCAGCAATAGGCCTGTAAGAGTTCGCCAACTCGAATATATTTCAGCCAAAATTTTACTTCCTATAGATATCACTCTCAAAGAGGGATGTGAAGAAGACAGCCTTGTTACTAAAACATCAACAGCCCCTAACATCGAACACTTAATATCCTCAAAACGTTGAACAAATGAACATGCCTCAATTTTATCAGCGAGAGCAGCGGCGCCGGTGTTTGTATTAGCCACAGAGAGATTGAATAAAAATGATGTATGAGATTTAACAGCTTCTAATCTTCTCTTGAATTTTTCCACTTCTTCAATGATTTCATTCATGTAAATTTCTTTAATATATTCTGGCTTTGATATATTCTTGATGGACGTGTACCTTTCATTATATAAAAGTTCCGAGTACAAATTACTGGCAATTTGAAGCATAGCACATTCTCCATAAGATTTAAGTTCTTTAATATTCATTTTATCGAAAACTTTTGATCTTGGAATCTTATCAACTTTTTCAATAAATTCAACCGAATTTAAGAATCCTGCTTCTCTAAAATCACTTGTCAATAAACAATTCATTTTTCTTTCATCGATAAATAAATTAGTCCCTGTTTCCAAAATAATAATTTTTTCAAAACAATAAAGCTTCCACCAAATTCTTCTTCTTCTTTCAGCAGTGGCTTCATCTAATCCAACGTAATATTCCCACCTTGGTAACCCCAACCTCATTGCATGATTGACGGCAACACAAGTAACTTTTTCAAACCCATAGAATTCCGAAGACCATAGCTGATGTTCTAATAATGATACCAATAATTCTAAATACACCAACACATCACCACTCTGCATGATATGATACAAAGTAGAATTGTAATAACTATAAGCCAAAGCCAAAAGAATTTCCTCTTCTTCACAAAAGCATGAATACGATTCCAAGGCATCTGGTTTCATTTGCGTAAACCTTGCAGGAGGAGTTTGACCTGGGATACTATTCATCATTAATTTTTCAAACCCATTTCTATGAGCTTCACACATTTTCAAGATCAATTTGAACATTGCGAAATCATCATTCATCGTGTTTAACAAATGATTATTTGTTAATGATGTCATGTTTTGAACAAACGGTTGTGGTAATCTATTGATTAATATTGCTACTAATGATTTTTCTGTGGCGGTATTGGGACTCCCCACTGAGGACGTTGTGTTATTATTATAGGTGCTTGCTGCTGATAATGGGGTCATTGGAGATGGCATTAAACTTCTTCTTCTTAGATAACTTTCTAAGGGACTTGCGATTGATATACAATTTTCATTTATTTGATGAAAAGACATATCAAATAATCTTAGTACAATATATAAAGTTTCTTTTGTGTGTGTTGATAGTGAAGGTTCTAATTGTTTTGGTTTTAAGTAAGTACGGAAACAATAACCGATACCTTGGATAGAGAAAGCTTGATATGGTGAATATAGACCGAATATTTCATCTATTAATGGTTCTTTGGAGAATGCTACTGTACCACGTTCTTTCCCTTTCATTTGTGAATCTGACCATATGGAGAAATTATTTAAATGAACTTGATCTGTGTATTTGTTTTTCATTAAATGAGTTTCCACAGACCATAAATCATTATTGGGGATTGTATTTAATTTATCGAAATTTATTTCAGGATTCCAATTTTCGATTAAATTTTTAATTTGAATATTAATATTTTTAATAGATTGATCTATTTCTGGAGAAATGGATGGACCCATTAATTCCAATTGGGATTGTACTGATTGTAATGTAATTAATTGATTTTGAAATTTTTTATCATCTTCATATGGACCAGGATCACCGTCTACTAATGTCATTACTGGTAGAGGCATTTCATCGTTTGAAACGAACTGCTGAGTAATATAAGGATTACATGTTCTTGAATTTGGTATACCCTTACCAGGAATATTATTTTTGTTCTTAGTATTCTGTTTCAGTTTGAGATTATTTTGTAATTCGTTTAAGACGATTGGTGAAAGGCTCTTGTATCCCGGCATTTTTGAATTTTCAATGTTATTTATGACATTGGTATTTTCGTTATTACTATTATTATTATTGCTAGTACTATTATTGCTATTGTTAGAATTTCCATTTTTCCTACCTCTTTGAGTAGAATAAATGCAAAGACATTGATAAGCTTCACATGTAGCACAGGGAGTTTTCCCAGTACACTTAATTTTTCGTCTTCTACAATTATCACATGCCTTTGTTACCTTATTTGAAGGTTTTCTGATTTTCTTTTCCTTGGTTGGAACATGTAGGCTAGTGGACGTAGCTTTAACGGTAGTGACAGGCGTTGAAGCGATTTTAGGTATCATAGGAGGTTGTTGTTGTAGTGTGGATGACCCATTCATATTGTTAGAATTTGAGTTCATCGGTTCTAGCATTTTTGGTACAAGTGTATATGGGAACAAAATTTATGTGGGTATCGTAGTGTACAAAAACACAAAAAAATGGTAGTATCGTTTAGGCGAAGGTGGTTAATCTTATTGTCTATTTCACCTTGTTCGTCTTGTTTTACTTCTTCTCTTTTTCAAATTTATACAGTGGAAAAGTTTATATAATGCAGTATGTTTTGGAGCTCTGCTATTTTAGATCCAGCCCAGTACGTAGCTAACAAAAAAGGTATTTCTTTGCTATCTTACAATGTTCTTTTCGGTAGATCAGTGATGATGAGATATAGTTATTCTATGTAGATGTGTTTTATTTTTTATCGTGTGTTTACTACGATCCAGATGCCTATTCATACTTTATAAGATATGTAATCCATATGTACGTATGTAAAAGGTTGGGCACACCGAAAAGGAGGGAAGGAAGGAAGATTCCGGCAGAGCGACCGAAACGCGGCGGATCCGTTCCTTCACGCCCTAAATAAAACATGAGATTCGATGGATCTCACGCACGTTCTTAATGAATGATACCTACCCTATTACTACACTATAACGGGGTAAGAGAAGGTTCCTTAGAACTTTTCCTGGTTGATACAAAACCGATATTAAAGTTTAACCCCAAAGGGTTTGTATTTACCATTTTTTAAACCTAGGATTCCATTCTTATTCCTGTACCTCCTGACGAGTAAGCCACTTATTATTTGATTTGTTCATAGTAAAACATGGAAGAGCATTACTTTACTATCTAAAAACACCGTAAGAGTTATTGAACATCAGAAGAAAAAGATTTAAACTAGACATGTAAAAAATCCTATTTTTAATCCTTCGCCAATCATTGGATTACAACCACGAAAGAACGTTATTTACAACAGAAGATGACCTATATTATCGTACGTTATATATGCAATTTAGGAATTATACCTGTTTAACGTATAATGTCAGAACTACTATTTCTCGTTGAGTTATATAGTAATGGTATAAAAACAAGTTTTAAGGAAGGATATGACAAGTTGTAGATTTTCATTAGATGGATTTACTGTCACCATTTTCTCTTTTCGGTTACGCCCTCCTAGCACTATATTAAATACCCCGTCTCATCACTTTCCTTGCTTTTTTAAAAAAAATGATGGCTAATCGACACATGTACTGTCAGCAGTACCACGTCGTGTTTCTTTCAGCTACCTCCTCTTTCTTTTTTTCACTCAAATTGATTTCAGCTTGGCATGCCCAGAATAGGAAGGAGTTATTCCGTCCAAGTTTAGTCTAGTGCATCAATATTTCCCGTACTTCCGCGGAGAATATAAATGGGAATACGGCGGAACCTCAGAGGTTCCGATTATTATAAGGTCATGTGAAACTGACAAGGAATCCATCTTAATTTTATCTTTCTTCACGTAAAGATTTTACTTCACCCTCTATAAGGCGGCAAAATGAAGATACTGTTTTTCACTTGGAACTATTTTCTGCCCTATATTAACACTAAAAGGCTTCAGCCAAATAAAGGGTTGCAGAGAGTGTATGTGGATTATACAAACATCGTAACTAGGCGTATTTTAGTTTTTTGTAATATAAACAATTGAATAAAGATATAGAATATACGAAAAAAACCGACATGAAATTTTTTATAATGAAATGGTTTTCATCCCTATAGTATTTATTAATCTTGTTCTGCAATGGCAACCAATCTTTCTTCAATTTGTTCTGAATTTAAAACAAAAAAGATGTCCTTAAGGGCAATCCCGACTTCAAGATCTTTCTTCGTAAATTCAGTTCCCAAAGAATCAATTAAATGAGCAATGGCAAATTCAACAACTTTTTCCCATGAATCTTCTTCAAGATAACTAGTTTCTTTCTTCTTGAAATAGTTTTCCAAATTTGTAGTAATTTCCTGTTGTTTAGGTCCCGTGGCTGTAGCTTTATACCCAACATAATAACCAGCTGGATCACTCTTATAAATAGAAGGTCCTAATTCTTCATCCACAGACACAAATGTAAGTATAACCCCTAATGGTCTCATATACGCTCTTTGAGTATAAATTTGTGATAAATTAGCCATCCTCTTAGCCAACACATCACATGGCATATCATATCCATATTTATAACGGAATTCAGCTGCTTCGGCTTTCGCTCTAGTAGCTGCATTTCTGGCATCTGGAATCGGTCCATTAGCTACCATCCCAATTGTCCTGGAAATGGGGAAAATATATGAAACGGTATCTGGATCTAACAGTTTATCTGGAACTTTCTTTTGATTTATTACTACGGTACAGTCCTTCCCTCTTACGGCTAGAGAATTCACATTAGTTTGATTGGTTGCTTTAAATGCATACTCTACTTGGAATAAACGTCCCTCTGGAGAAAAATCGTGATGTGTCTATCATACCCTGCGGCAGATGCAGCAGCAGCTCCTGACATATTTGGCTTCCTTTTTTAAAATTGAGAGTGATTCGTACTGTTTTTTTCTCGAGATATATTTCCCTGGAAATAAATATATCGTAACAATTAAACGTAATGTAATGAAATATGATTACAATTCCTTTCTAATAGCTTGGTTAGCGGTTCGTTCCCTTTGAAAATCTTTCCAAATCCAGTTATTTATCTTATAATCCTTTAAAGGAAGAAAAAGGTGGCAAAATTAGCTTGTAGAAAATATGAGATATCTTGGTTCTTTATAAATTTCCGCGAGTTATCCGGGTAACAGATTTACCGCGTCACAATTGTATAAAGGTCTTCCAAAAAAAAGAATTATTTTGTGACGTATAGTTTGGGGTTTGGTCCTTCCGTACAAACTCTTCACCTTTACAAATAAAGCTACATAGTTTAACTAGTTAAGGCAGCATAGTATTAAGGAAAAGACACTAATACCTGCATTTTGGTAAATTGCCCAGCCTGAGAGTTGAGGAAAACGGCATACAGTCTAATTCTGTGGAACGTAATTTTTCATTGGACCACTCAGAATCTTAATTTGAATATACTTCACCTATATATATAAAGGATAGGTGACGTTAAACTGTTCGACAATATGGAGAAAATACGTAAAAAGCAGTTCTGAGAAAAGTCTTAAAGCAAATTATATGTATAGAACACATTCAAATACCTCTCTGCCCTTCCTTTTTCATTGAAACTATTCCCATGGTTTATGCGCGTATTAAGGAACGGGTTGGAGATTCTCCAATACATTAAAAATGTTGGAGAGAGATGCAAACCTCTATTAAAAGCCAACGATGTTTTTTGCAAATCGTATTTACTAGATGAATAAAACAGATATATAAAGTTGTGTATCATTAACAGTCTGAGTATTAAGATATAAATTTCTTCTGTCATCAATAGGAAAAAGTACAATACGAATACCATGTCAGACAAATACGCTAAACTTCGCAAAGAGTTATTATTTTACAAATATTATCATCATAATAGGATTAATGTACTTATCCATTCAATCTTTGTACCAACTATACTTTTCAGTGCATGTTGTTTCCTGAATAGGATTGAATTATTTAAAGGTATAACAGTCACCAATTTATTTTCAATTGGTTATACCTTATATTACATACATCTATATCTTCCAACTGGGTTATTGGCTGGTTTAATCTTTATAATTGTTAACATAGGTCTGAAGAAAAGATGGATTCATTTATCTTTGCCAACGGAAATTACATTGTTCATTATTGGCTGGTTAGTGCAGTTTATTGGCCATGGAGTCTTTGAAAGAAGAAAACCAGCCGTTTTGGATAATTTGATTCAAAGTTTGGTATTGGCTCCTTATTTTATCTTATTCGAATTCTTATTTAAATTAGGATTCCTCCCTGAGGTTAGATCCAAATTGGAAGAGGAATTAAAGAATATCGAAAGAAAGAAATGAGCTGACAAATATTTTATTGATTTGATTTGCCTTGCTTTAAATATTGCTGTATGAAGATTAGTTTTATCAAAAACGACTTTGTTTGCCGTCGTAAATAAGTGAGTTTACAATAAATAAGTAGATAAATAGATAAATAATAAATAGGGTACGGTAAATCGATAAAAGATATCTTTGTGATGAATACCAGCTTTTCGTTAGATTTGGCCATTGATAACATTATAAATAATATTTTACCATTTTTCATGAACAATACTGAATGTTGTAGCATTGAATTTCTTCTTTGGAATATTATCGAATCTTAATAAACTGGAACCACCTTCTAAGAAAGAGTAAATATCTCTTCTTCTGGTTTCGTATTCAGTAATAAATGTTTCCTTTTGTAAAGTAAGACCAATATCATCCAAACCATTAACCAAACAATGCTTTCTAAATGGTTCAATATCAAAGTGTTCAACTAAAACTGTACCTTCAGAATCTGAAATGTTTTGATTTGGTAAGTCAATGACTAAATTACCACCCTTTTGAGCAATTGGAATTAATTTTTCAAGGATAACACTTTGTTCAATTCTAATTGGCAATAAACCATTCTTAAAAGAATTATTATAGAAAATATCACCGAACGATGGAGCAATAATAGATTTAATACCGAAATCTTTCAAAGCCCATGGAGCATGTTCTCTTGAAGAGCCACAACCGAAATTATCACCAGTAACAACTAAGACTTCAGCTTTTCTCCATGGATTAACGTTCAAAACAAAATCTGTTTCTTTATCTTTTCCTTGCTCATCTTTAACAAAACGTAACTCATAGAATAACCCATTCTTTAAACCAGTTCTCTTAATTGTTTTCAAGAATTGTTTTGGAATAATGGCATCAGTATCAACATTAGCCTTATCCAATGGTGCAGCAAGACCATCCAATTTCACAAATGGTTTCATACCCGATGCAGTTGGAGCTTGGCTTTTCTTAACAGCAGTAGTAGCAGCTGGAATATCTTTCAATTCATCATTGGCAACTTCTTCAGTAGCTTCACTTGGTTGAATGGGTTCATCGTGTTCATAAGCCTTCCCTTCAAGTGATTCAGATTCAGATTCAGATTCACTTGTAACCGCGACAGCTGGAATATCATTATCTCTATATTTGTGATCTCTAATATCAACAAAATGACCATAAATACCAGCAGCAGCGGCCATAGCTGGAGACATTAAATGCGTACGAGCCAAAGCACCTTGACGACCTTCAAAATTTCTGTTAGAAGTAGAAGCACAACGTTCATGGGGTTGTAAAATATCAGGGTTCATTCCAAGACACATGGAACAACCAGCTTCTCTCCATTCAAATCCAGCTTCTTCAAAAATCTTATCTAGACCTTCCCTTTCAGCTTGAGCCTTAACTAAACCAGAACCTGGAACAACCATGGCTTGAATAACATTATCAGCTAACTTATGGCCTTTAACAACTGCAGATGCGTTTCTTAAATCTTCAATACGGGCATTGGTACATGACCCAATGAAAACTTTATCAATTTTAATGCTCTTCAAAGGAGTGTTTGGTTCAAGACCCATATACTTCAAAGCTCTTTCCATACCAGCTTTTCTGATTGGATCATTTTCCTTAGCAGGATCTGGAACTGAACCGGAAATTGGTAAAGCGTCTTGTGGAGAAGTACCCCAAGTAATAGTTGGCATAACATCTTCAGCCTTAATAGTAATATCATAATCGAAATGAGCACCTTCATCAGAATGCAAGGTTTTCCAATACTTAATAGCTTTTACCCATTCAGCGCCCTTTGGAGCCAATGGCCTACCCTTAGTATATTTGAAAGTAGTTTCATCTGGTTTAATCATACCAGCTCTAGCACCAGCTTCAATGGACATATTACACATCGACATACGAGCTTCCATGGATAAAGATTCAATGGCTTCACCAGCAAATTCAATGACACAACCAGTACCACCGGCAGTACCGATTTGACCAATAATATGTAAAATCAAATCCTTCGAAGTGACACCTGGGTTCAATTTACCTGGCACGTTAATTCTCATATTTTTTGATCTTGCTTGGATAATTGTTTGAGTAGCCAAGACATGTTCAACTTCTGAAGTACCAATACCAAATGCCAATGAACCAAAGGCACCGTGTGTCGATGTATGGGAATCACCACAAACAACGGTAGTACCAGGTAATGTGAAACCTTGTTCTGGACCAATGGTATGGACAATACCTTGTCTTGGATCAGTCATACCGAAATATGGAACATTATGCGTCTTGACGTTTTTTTCAAGGGTCTTCACTTGGAGACGAGAGTCAGCTTGCTTAATGAATGTATCAATCGATTCGAAATCTTTTCTTGACTCTGTTGGAATATTATGGTCAACTGTGGCTAAGGTACAATCTCTTCTTCTAACTTTTCTATCAGCATTTTCCAAACCTTCGAAGGCTTGAGGGGATGTGACTTCATGAATAATGTGTCTGTCAATGTATAATAAGTATGAGCCGTCATCATCTTTGTGAACGACGTGAGCGTCGAAAACTTTATCGTATAAGGTTCTAGGGCCACTAGTTTCTCTGAAACTCGAGAATGTCATTTTTCGTAAGTCTAATTTGCGTTCAATTCCAAACAATAGTTATTGTTGTTGAGCTCTTCTCCGGGACATGATTAAAAGAAGAATGAACAACCTCCAAATTCTCAAATTAAGAACCTCGATGAACTTATATATTTTTCTCGAAGACTAGATCTCTAGCTCTGATATGCATGAAAAACCTTTAAGTCTTCAAAGGCTGCTTTCATAATAATGCCGGTGAACTGTTTCCGGTTCCGGAGAAATCCTTTTCCCTGAACCGGCAAACTTTCCGGTCGGATTTTTTTTTTCACATAGACTTTGAAGTATTTTACTGAATAAATTAAATGACACACAATTAAGGGCTGGAAACAATGCCCATAAACTGTAGTGTGTCACCAAAATGTTTATATTATCAACATGTGCATATGAGTCTTCTAACCTTTTCAAAAACGTTATCTCCTAAGCTCACCTGGAAACACGCTCTAACTTAAAGGATCTAAGCAAGTGATTACAATGCTTACAGGAATTGAGTCATTTGTGCGGTACGTATATGAGAATGACTCAGCTACCAAACTGTATAACATCTCATAATCAGGCGCTAAACATACTTCAGAGATTAAAAAATATAGTATAATATCTAGTCAGAAAGTCTTCTATTCTATAATATGTATATGGACTCTATACAATGTTTATAACCAATAAACGGCAACCGTTTCTGGGGCAAAGGGTTGGCTTCTCAGCTTAGTAGCCCGGTAGGGAGGTACATTCTAACCACCAATTAAGGATAACGCTGCTGGCAGCTCTATTGCCTCTTGTGACAAGTAACTTATTTATGAATCTTTCATGAATTTCAGGTTTATTGCATACTTGAGGCAATGCAACAATTAACCAACCTTTACAATCCATCGGAAATTTGGCTACTAACGTTCTAATCAAATCTGTGTAACAATTTAAGTCTGATCTTTGAGTATGATACAAACCATTCATTGTTTGATAAACTAAATCTTGTCCAATAGCACCAATCTGTTGCCTAGAAACTTGTAAATCTTGCTGAGTGTACTTTTTATTATTAATGACTTTTGTCCAGAATTTGCCAACTGCAATAGTGGTAAATCTTTCTTTTGCTGACAATAATTTAAGTAATTCTGGGAATATAAAAGTTGTCCAATGTTTAGAGAAGATCACTAACGATGGTTTGCAATCTAGAATTGTATTAAGTAAATTAATTGTAGTTTGTAATAAATCTGGATCTCTAGATATGTATTGTGTGTAACCAGGTAAAATAATTTTTTCAAATAAAAAATCAAAATCTTCTGAAGTTAAAATATCTTTAAAATGTTTGAATAATTTTTCTAATAGATAAACAAAATAAGGTAATGATATCGTCAATTCACAAGTTCCGATATGTGCCAATATGAAATTAATGATTTCTTGCATTGAATATCTTAAGAAATGTGGTTCATCATCTGGTACTGTTAGTGTTCTTCCCAAAATTAAACAACTAACTTCTATTATACCAGATCTATTATTAAATTCAGGGGCAGCAAGGGCTTTTTCAATCATTGCCATAATCTTATTACGGATATAAAATGGGTCGTTTTGCCAAAATTGTTGAAATTCCGGAAGTCTTTGTAATAGCTGTGTATTTTCACTATCATCAGATTGAAGCATTGATGATCCTAATTCAAGGATACAGTCTAGTAAACAATGCATGTAATCATATTGTTGTTCAGATGGAAGAACTGGTGAATTTAAGTTATTTTCAATAAGTGAACCTATCATATCAATCAGTTGAAGAATATACTTACCTTGTTCTTGGGCACCATTCTCAACACGACATTGGATAATATAACCAACTGATTTGACAAGATTAGATCTAGTAAAGTTGGAAACATTTGAATTTGGTCTCATAACTGACATTAGAACGTTGAAAAAATGTTCCAAAAATGAAGATAATTGTTGACGGCATGTTTCACAGAGTTGAACAATCGTTTTAACGATAATGGTTTCCAATTTGCCATTGATAGGGGAGCCAGAAGTTACAGTACAAGTTTCTAACCCTTGGAAAAGAGCCTCTAAACATGTACTTAATTTTGCTGGTTCGGATGTGAAATATCCTGCCAATCTACCAATTAATGCACAACTAGTTCTTGCAAAGGTCAAACTTAACGTACTATCTAACGTATTGATATTTGTATTAAGTTTTGTCATGCTATGTCTGAAAAGTAGCAAATTATTTTCAATTGTAAAACTGTTTTGTTTAAGGACATTACAAATCCATGGACTAACGGAGTCAGAGCCATCTGCTAGTAAGACACCTAACAAATAAGACATTGATTCAATTTGGTAAAGATTTCCAATATTGTCTGAAGTCGATGCATCCGCACTACCGATACCTATAATTAAAACATTCGTTAAATTAGCATGCCCCAAAATCATCCATAATGTCTGCGTTAGATCAGCTACAGCTTTTCTGAAATCATCGAATTCGTGTAGGGAAGATGAATCATTATCTTCTTGAAGAATCTTTTGTTCGTTTAACAGTGATATTTTAGGTAAGTATATATTAATAACCTGTTGGAAAATATCAGTGGAAATCTCATTTGCATTTGATTTCAAAGTATCATTAGATAATGTAGAATAACATTCTGCAAGTTCTAACCAAAAATCTACCATTCTCACAGAGAAAAATTCTTGTAACACAGGTACTAATGGGAAATTAGTCATTTGAAGAAGGACTTTAATGTATTGTTCAGAAACAGACTCACTGAATTTATCAGTTGAAATAGTTGTAAATAATTTATTACAAACATCTAAGGTATTAATTTGTAAGAAATCAACAATACAAACAGTCAAATCTTTCAATTCAGATGTCATTTCATTGGTAACCAAATAATTCATGTATTGTAACATCCATTTGTTCTGTGCTATATCACCATTTCCTGATCTTGAAATACCTAAGAATAAGGCTTCCACCTGTTCACGTAATGGAAAACTCATTAATAATGGATCATTAGCGAACACATTAGCGAAAATGGTTAAAACTTTCTCAGCGATAAGGTATTTGTCAGTATGTTCAGATGAATGGTACATAAGGTCAAGTAATTTTTGGAAAATTTCTGTCAGATCCATAGTACCATCGGAAGATATATGACGGATGGATGAGATGTAATTTATCCAAGCATTTATTGATGCGAATATCGTGTCGTCCGTAATCATTTGTTGAGAAGACAAATTGGAAACGATTAAAGCAGTAGTAGTAATGTACAAATGTTCATGAACAATTTTATGGATTTTTGTAACGGCATGCCTTTTGGCTTGTAATTTTAATAGATCTTCCACGATAATCTCTGTAAATGTAAGTAATAACTCATTGTAGATTGGAGATGATCTTACAAAATTTAGTAATTGATCATAAGGAATATTTGAATCAATAGCGTAACGAAATATTTCGTTAATTTGATTACTTGAAGCTACCATATCCCAATTAGGAACATTATTAGGATATTGAGAAAATAAGAAAATGATAGTATTGATTGGATTATTCCAAGTATCGATTGTATTTGGTATAGGTTCTGATTGAGATCCTGATTCATTGATATTGTTGAAGAGAAAAGATAAGTTAGACATCAATTTCTTAATGATCATCATCAAAACAGTCCTTTGGTTTGGATTATTGGCATACATAAGTCCATATTTGAGAAGGAATAATAAATTTGCTTTCAACAATTTCCACGTGAATTCTTTAGAGCTGGTATTTGTATTCATTTGCACAGTCAATGTTAGTGCCCCAAAATATTTCACGTTAGGAGAATATAGGTCTTTGTCCAACAATTCTATAGCTAGGTGGAATCCATCGTCTGATTTTTGAATTTGTTGCAACGTCTGCTGAATTTCATTCACATCATAAGATGGATGTGGTGAGTATAACTCTTCAATGTACTAAACATATACATATAAATGGTGAAAAACCATTCAAAGCATCAGGAGGTTAGTATAAAGTTATGTTGCAGGTTCAGATTAGTTTACCAAGTGTGACAGGAGGGTTACACGGGGTATATCTTTGGGAATTTTCGTCTTCAAATACAGTGACCGTTAAAAAGTACATACTTTAACAACGTCTTCGATACTATGCATGTTTGTTGGAATGGTTTCTAATATACCTTTATTTAAGTATCCTTGTTATTGAAATTTCAAAGACTTAAAAGGTATCAATATGTTTGGATATCCATCCATCAAATTTTTTTTCATGTCAAATTGGTAAATGTACTATATCAAATGTCGAAATTTCATTAATAATAGTACTTTCCTTACCGAAGTACGAAAAAGATGCCAAGGGCGGCTAAATTCCCCCACTCTTTAAAGGACAAATCCACAGTGGGAGACAACTTTGAAAAGGTGAATTATCAAAAGAGAACAACAATATACCAATATACCAATCGGATTGTTCAATGAATCCGATTGGTATATTCCCTTGGTAGCATCATATCTATGTAAATATGTAATGTATATATTATTTATGACTACTGGCATACTAACAATACCTCAGCTGCAAATGATGGACCCAGTATTCTGATTAAGTTACACACAGCTGTCTTAACTTGCTTACTCTCATCTAAGATGTTTTCTAAACGTCTAATACCAGTAAATGGGGAAAACTCGACGACAAGCAACTCAGCGAACACACCATCAATACGGTTTCCGCCTTCATGTTCCATAAAATACATTAATTGCCACAATGGCATCAATCCCGGTGAGACAGAGGGAAATAAAGCATATCTAGCACTCTGTTCTATATATTCATCCTTCGGTACTAAATTCAAGACATTCGAGGGTTCTATTGTGTATTCAATATCCTGTTCTGCAAACAACTTTACTAATTCTTCAATTCCACCATATGCAGATCCATCCACCCCATATACTACCTCTGCTCTATTGATATCAAAATCCTTTGTATTAGTAGTTTCAATATTTTCCGGCAATGCTGCTCTTAAAGAAGGCTCTCTCTTATCCACACAACTCGGAAAAGGTAAGTTAATCTCATCTTCAATATATATATCACCATTTCGCATACTATCATCATTTATCGTAAAAAATTTGCTTTCAGATATCATACCGTTAACTTTCAAAAACTCTAACGGTACAAACTTACCATTACAAATATCTAACAATTCTCCACCGTAGGCCCCCTTGTAATTCATTTTTGGACAATCATCAGCGTACAAACCTAAATAATAATATTTTTTACTTTCCCTTTCAACTAACGCCAATTCCCTTAAGGCACTAATTTTACCTAGGGACCAATCTCTATAATCCGGATCCCAAATGAAATATACAGATGAAATACCAGTTGGTAAAATATCAAGAACTGATAAGGCAATCAGTTTATCATCATAATAGTAGCACTCGTGGACTGGTCCACTGACTTCCTTTTGTGAGGCAATTCGAATATCATGTATTCTTGCCTCATTAAGTTGTTTCCATTGTTCCTCAGTTCCAGTATTAGTGAATGGACAATGACAAAGAAACCTTTCAAACCCCTTAGGACTATGATCAAAATCCTTATGGACGGCTTCTTGATATCTAGCAAAAAGGAGATATTTTTCTTCTGAAAATACGGCCGGTTCATAAACAGTTTGGAAGTTTGTAGATATCATTTCTGCTTCATTCAATTTTTCAATAAAATCATAAGGTTTATTTTTGTTTGCTTCACTTTTTTTTCTTAACTTCTCAAGTTGTTCTGTTGTAGTAATACGTTTTGTAAATTTATTAATGGCAGATTTGAATTCTTTAGTAATTTTAAACTGTTTTAAAGATGTTCTAATTGTGTATAATCTACAACAATTACGTAACATCTCCGTTCTATAAATGAAATCTCCTGATCTTCTAAATCCCAAATTACAAAGCCTTTCATATTGTCTCACATTCATTTTCATTGCTTGAAATCCAATACTAGAATGTTCAATTTGTAATTTATCTTTCAACACATCAGTCCTGTACTTTTCAAAAAATGATTCGAGTGCAAAAAAATACCTGGGGTCTTTTTTTTCACCTTTACAATATCCACAATCCTCTGCAGGATGACTGAAGTACATGGGTGCCGTTATTATTAAACGGTCTGAAATACCGGGATCCATTTTAGATTGCTGATACTAGTAATATTACAATTTGAAATTCAGCCTTGAGGTAGTACAACTGTTAGCCACGTACTAATATAGGTAACTTGAAGTTGATACCAAATCAATTGAGTTCTATGTACATCTTATGTGTCCCCAAAAAAATATCATATAATTTACAACTTGTTTGGTCTCTTTAATTTTTCAAAATCGATATATAGTGAAATTTCACCACAGCGACATGAATCATCTCAAAATGTAGGAAAAAGGTGCTGAATAATCAATCAATCAGTTGTAAACCATCAAGTAAATAAACTTGAAAAGTTTATCAACAACCTCCGTTTTCTTATACCATTATTTCAAGAACGAATTAGTCACCAAAAAAATATACAACCCCATGTCACTATCTTTAAGGAGATTTTTCATCCAAAAACGTACATTAACAACGTTTTACGAGTTATTTCCAAAAACTTTCCCTGATAAGAAACCAATATGGTCGATAGATCAAACTAAACTTCGAAAAGAATACAGAGCTTTACAAGCTCAACACCATCCAGATATGGTAAAGGAAGGAGAAATTGATAAACAATCTACTCTACTTAATAAGGCATACCATGTATTGAAAGAACCATTGAGAAGATCTCAATATATGATTAAACTTTTACATGATATAGATTTGACTCAAGATTCCGTTAAGGAAAAGATTACTAATAGCGATCCTGATATTTTAATGAAAGTTATTGATATTCATGAGCAATTAATGGAAATAGAAGATGAAAATGACGTTAACAAAGTTCGTCAAGAAAATCAAGAACGAATCGATGCTATTGAGAAAAAATTAACCGACGCTTTTGAAAGAAAAGACTTTGATACTGCTATTAAACTGACTGTTGAGCTTAAATATTGGTCAAATGTTGCTTATGCTATTAAAGAGTGGGCCCCTGGTAAAGAAATACATTTGAACCATTGAAAAAAAGAATGAATATTGCTAGTATCGTGTAAATATAACAAAAGATTTATGTAATGTTTGTATTTCTCCTAATCGCTTTGAACTGCGTATATTATAGGTATGTATTTTACAATTTTTTTCTTCTTACGTTATATAAGCTCCATTTTATGAAAAATGTAGCTGACCAATATATATATATATATAT